>NW_025781030.1:0-161958 GCF_021130785.1 Homalodisca vitripennis | reverse complement strand
AGGAGAAATTCTTGTTTTAAATAGTTATATGAGAACAGTCTCTTTCGATAAATACGATGCTCAATGCAATTTACATTTTACATAACGTATTCCTAAGGATTCGTATCCCCGAAATAGAAAAATTACAGTACTCAAAACAGTTCATAACCTTTTAATTTGCAAAAAAAGATTTTCATTTAATTTTTTCAAGTCTAAATAACCACCTTTACTCGTCGCATGTACAAGTTTTATGTTCAAGTAATACGTTACACCTAAAATTGCGTAAAAACTATCGACCTTAAATGTTGACTTAGTGAACCTACAAAAAATAAATATTAATTCTCTGGCGATTTCTGGATATTAATTACTACAGTTATTTAAATCTTATTGTAACCAAGATGTTGACTAAAATTAGTTCGGTAACGGTTTAATTCTGCAGAGTGCTCTCTCATTTTTAGCTGAGGCGTTTTTCAATCACAACGTCTCATTCTAGTTTTGTAGTAAGTATAATTTTAAAAGTGACATTGAAATGTAATAAGGTATTTATATTAGTTCATTACTTTAATTGAATATATCTTAATTCTTATAGTGTTGAAAAATACATCTGGTGTTTAAAGTCAGTAACTATTTTGAATCACTTGAACATCACAGAACATATTTATCTCAAAATTGATTATTACTGTTTGAAACAAATTATTAAATATAATAAATAAACATAATTCAGTTAGTGATTTTATACATAAAAACTTAGCATAAACTGTTTTCTACTCAAGATGAATATTTATCCAACTGAATAATTGCTAGAAAAAATGTCAATTATAAATAATTTAGGAAATATTTCTCCTTATAAGTTTTAAAATATTTAGCAGATATATATGAGCGAATACAAAGTGTAAGTGAGATTCGCCTTCGTCGCAGACTGCGAAGGGAGTACCAGCTGTCCCGATGTCCCCCACGCCAAGCAGACCTTCAACCGCCAGGCCAGGGAAGTGCTCCTCGTCTCCTGGCTGAACACAGAGCGGCTGCGTGGGATGACTTTGTGGAACATCAAGCTGACGGTGGTGTCGGCGGCATCTGGAAAATCTCCAGGGCACTTCGAGGGGAGAAGAAGACCAACCGACCACTTCATGGACAGCGTGGTATTGTCTACTCCCCTGGAGATTCGAGCAGAGGCCTCCGCCGACACCATGGAAGGCCAATTCTCCGCACACGCGGATGTCTATGACGAGGACACGTGCGAAATGATTGAATACTTCTTGGAGGAATACCAACCTGACGAAGACGACCTACTGCCACGGTGACTACACTTGAAGTGCAAGACCACATTCTACGCCTTCGCCCGAAGAAGGCCCCTGGCCCGGACTCCTTAGGAACTCCAGCATTGAAGAACCTGCCGGCTTGGGTGATCGTCACGATCACCTGCATCTTCAACTCATTGCCCTACGCCTGGCTCCAAGGACTCCAAGCTGACCTTTCACACCCCACCTCAAGAGGATCTGTGGCCAAGCGAGGAAGGGCTTCGGCAGCATCGGCCCCTGCTCAACTCCACGAAGTTACCGACCAGGGACGAAGGTCCTGCTCTACACGGCTCTGATACGACCATGCTCACATATGCGGCCCCAGCATGGTACCACCTCACCTGCAAGACCGCAAGGAGGCAGTTGCTCGCTGTCCAGAGCGTGTGTCTCCGGCGGGCCACTTGGTCGCCCTGGTTCGTGAGGAACCACCGTAGTCAGGGCTTCGTCCAACGTCCCTACCATCAGGAGCTTCGTAGAAGGCCTGACATCGAGCCTTGAGGAAGCTGCAGAGTCCTCACCGTGGGATCACATCCGTGAGCTTCGCGCCCAGGAGGTCCCCCAACTGCGTCTTCCTATGGATGACTAATGACATCGACTACAACTTCGACTGCACCACGACACTTCACCCCACTGACAGGTCGCGAAAAGCTACTAGGTCTATGACCCTCGAGACACAAGGCAAAAGCCTAACCGGCAGAGGGCCTTGAAAGATGTGGGGGATCCACCCCCCACAGTCACAGCGACTTGACTTGACTTGACTTGTAAGTGAGATTGGTAACATAGGATTACTAAGTTCTGAATTGATTTTTTTCTGCACACTTTGGGTACAGACAGAATTAAAGACAGCCCAATACAAGGGTCCTTTCTGCATTTACACAAAGATTACAAAATATTTAATTGATTAATAATTTCTAAGAAAAGCGAAAACCACGAAATTAAAACTTATGCAAAAGGAATACAATAGAATTTACTTCAATTATTATTACATTTGAACTGTTCCTGTGTTTTGTGCTGTAATTAATACTTACACACAATTACAATTTATACTAGGATGTAACTTGCTTTGTGTACTATGTAGAGATACTATGAAGAACAACTTAGATCTCTAATTTATAAAAGTAACTCATCATGTAGGCCTGGTTCTGGAACTGGCCATCGCATCTTATTCTAGCTGATGTTTCTCTTACGTGCTACGCGTTGAATGGATACTGAACACAAAATATGTAGCGTTATCTAAAAACAAGTCAATAAATTACCTATCCCTTGATATTTCCACAGATATTAAACAGTTTTTGTATGTTTACTTTAATTTTCTCTTATCAAACATTGCTTCTTTACGCCATCACTAGTACTGACATGAAACCGAGTTTTATTGTTATGTAATTGTTAATACATATTATAAAGGACAAATATGTGTTTAAAATATAATTTAAATTTGATTTCTGTCTTAGGTTATGGTGTATATGGTAATATAGAATAAGTGCATATATGACTTCACTTCCTTGGGAAAAAAAAATATAAACTGTTTCCCCCTGTACGCTTTGGGTTACAGAATGATAAAATAGCCTAAAACTAAAGTTTAGCTGCTTCTACGCAAAAATAACAAAAGGGAATTTGTTAATTACTATAACTATAGCACACAAAAAAAAGAAAGGAATCTGAAATAATTATTTAAAATTAAATATTAAGTTATATATATTAATTGATGATTTATATGTATAATTTGTGATCACGTTATCATATACATATGAACTGTTCCAGTGTTTTTGTTATGATTAATACTCGCTAACAATATGATATAAACTGCTTTGTGTAACGATAGATAATGAGTGTGGATATTGCGATTTTTAAATAATAAAAGTAAATAAAATAACTCATCCTTGTATGTCCTGGTCCTACTCCTGGGCACCGCAATCCTGGTCTTGATGGTGGTTCTCCGACTTACTGAGAGATAAACTACTTTTGAACGAGGAAACAGAACTGTCCAACTCTAAAGAAAATTTCAAAAGTTTTACTTGTGGTTTCTATGGAAATGTACAATTTTAATTAAATATTACTTTTGGGTATTTTTTTGCTGATTCGCTTCTTTTATTGCTGTATTAAACTACTTCAAAGATCACGTCTTTTATCAACTTTTTAAAAATACAGAAAACGTTATAAATTTTTATTACATGGTTATAAATACGTATATTCCGAGCAAACAAGCTTGGAATAAAACATAATTTTAAGGATTTTTTGTCCGTATACCTAACACGGTAATATATGTTGTGTGGTATAAAATATCTAAGGAGAGTGTTTGGTATGTCGTTTACATTGTTGTTCATTCGCATAAAACATCCTCCGTATGTTCCATTAAATATGATATGACATTATTCAAGTAGTATAAAATACAGATGAATTTTTCAATTTCCTTACAAGATTATAGCTATTAAATCATTATTAAAAATCTTATTACAAGTAAAAAGCACTAATGTAATTATGTACATGCTTAACTCACAATATTGAACAGTTTTTTACTTTACATAATCTTGTGTATTAGAGAGAATTGGCTAAATTATCTCAATTGTTTTTCCTACAAAACCTCCTGTATGTGTCAAAGATCTTAAATATGTAAGTTTATTGAAACGGATAAATTTTAATTTCCTTATAAATGAAGTTTATATTATATTTTGAGTTTACAAACCGTCAGAAAAAAATATGTCTTACAGATTTGCATGTCTGAAAAATCCGATGAAAGGGTCATATTTTAAAAAGATCGAGAACTTTCTTATCTCTGAGATTGTAAGTCAATGGAGGACAGAGCATCAACTACTAAAGGCTCCTAATGTGAAAATTTTTATTGGATAATGGTTACTATTATAAATATATACATTTTTAGGATTTCTTATATATTAGGACTTTCGATAGGTTACAAATTTCTTAGGTCTTAAACTGTCCCAGTTCACGCCTCTCATATTATGGGAGCTTTTTATTTTGGGAGTTTCTTAACAATGACAATACCTATAATAGAAGCTGAGTTTTTCTTAAGTCAGATGATTCCAGAGGCTGGGATATTCTATAGATCAAATTGAATATTCGAAAGTTATGTTGATGCCATAGACTGGAGAGATAGAGGTTAGTGTTCCCGAGGGGCTACAGATTCTAGTTTATGGGAAGATGCTACAGGCTAAAATACTCACAGAGAATAAGGATGTTTACAAAAACTTGCCATTCCAGTAGCTTAAAAGTTTTACAGAGTGTGGTCTTAGTGATTTGGGCAGAGGCTCAACCTAACTTTAGTGTTAACAGAAATCTGCAGAAATATAATTCAACTGAATTTACTAATTTAAATTATTTTTAATATTGCACTACTATAAAATGCCTGAGTGATATCTTTGAGACATATTTAAGTAAATAATTCTGCAAGTAATCTTTACACTTTTTATGAGATATTTATTAAATTTGGATATTTATTTATATCATTTGGACAATATATGGAAAATGAATGGAAAACTGATTCTTTCTGTACACTTAGAGTACTGAAAGGACTTAAAACCATAAATCTCATGCTCTTTTTTTGCACACAAAATTAAACGAAAGTTATTTGTTGATCAAGATGATATCCTGTGAATCCTGTTTAATTCTAAACGCGTAATAACTTAATAGAATTTTTTGTCACTAATTATTTCTGTTACTAATAATACCTAAAACTCGGATTTAAATTAGTTTGAGTAAGAAGAATAGATAAAAAAACTTTGAATTGTAAAAAATAAAAGTAACTCGCTTAAAATTCCTTATGTTGATCTTGATCTTCGCCATAGTACTCCTGGTGTAAAGTTTCCACGTCCTGCGTGTAGAACGACATTGATCGTTAAATTGAACTTTGAAAAGAGGCCTGGTCATTATCGATCTATTGGATACCTCACTTGTTTCTGTTCGTGCTATTCCAAATAAACGTGGTGTGAGTTTTAATGACTTTTTTAAACAACACTTTTCAATTTATCAAAAAATATTAAAATACCTATCACGTGTTGTTTCTATGGAAATTGAAACAACAAATATGTATATGAATGGAAGTGTGTTCACCAGTTTCTATTCATTTTGGTTTTCACCTTCACGTGCTTGTGCACTAACATTAAACCGATTCTTGTTAACTGACCCATACATACTATAGACACAAACAAAATTTTGTTACTTGTCTTAAAGTATTGTGTGTATGATAAATTATTATTGTTTGGCTACAATATCCAGTGACACTATTGCATATTTCTTGTTATTGCTAATTAGTATATCTACAACTAAAAACACCTGCGTAGATTTTGTTCCAAGTTTTCGCTTTGATGTATCTAATTCAAGTAGTCTACATTACAGTGCATGTCAATTACAATTGCAAAATTTCTTAAGTAAAAACATGTATTTTATCGATATTTTAACTTTCCTTAACGATCCTCTCCCCAAAAGGTTAGAGGGTGATGATTAAACAATATTAAATTTCATTTTGAAACATTTTGCCTCGATCTGTATGTAATTATTAACACCTGCATGTCAAGGACTAAATTTAGACTAAAACTATTTTTCATCACTGGTCTGCAATGTTCAAACTTCTGTCCTAACACTAGTAGGGTCGTCACACTAGTTTAACCCTCGATTCGTAACCATTCGTCTTCCGGACGACGCGATTTTTCAGGAAAGCGAGGTTGGGTATATTTTGGTGGAGTGGGGAGCCTGATACCCCTTCCTATTCTTCCACCCCTACTTCCTTTCAGTTGCTCTCATGTGATTGACCTGAGATCATTGATAGTTTTGAGGTTATGTCAGTTTAATTTTTCATTCGTAGTCTCAGGGACGAGTGGTTACGAGTAGTGATACCTACAGTTTTCGAACATCGTCTGGTGTTACAACATGAAAACAATGTTATGTTATTTAAATTTACTTATTACTTATCTTTTTTACTTTTATTATTTATTACCACTTATTTAATTTTAAGCACATTCATGATCAGTAACTAAATATGACTTGTCACTTTAGTTCTGTTTTTGTCTTTTAATAAACGCTAAAACACTATACATTTACTTCATGTTATAAAAGTAGATAAGATATGTAAAATATGTTAAAAAACCCAGTCGTTATCAACTACTTATTAAGTTTACATAGTTATTAAGGTGTTTTTATTTTCATAAGTACTTTTTATTTTATTATACGAACAAAACTCATAAATATTACTTAAACAAGACATATATTTTACATTGGCGAGAAAAAGCCTAATATTACTTTTTATAATAGTTTTGTTTTAAATACTTTTAATAAGTTCTTTAGTGACATAAAAAAACAGTTGTAGCAATAAAATTATTATTACACTACATATTTTGAATTTTTTCCCGGGAGTAGTCTCTTAGACTAATGGTTTGTGAATAACTGCAGGCAAATCAGATGGTTTACGAATCTAGGGTTAAGTAACTTTCCATAATTATTGCAGGGTCGAAATTGATTACCCTCCTGTACTTTGGCTAATTATTATATTATAAATATTAGGCAAGTTACGGAATTTACATGTTTATTTGTTGAATCTAATAAGGTAAACAATATTTAAAACAAGGTATTGATCAGTTGTACTTTAAACATATTAGAGAATTTTAAAATAAAGACCGTTATATACTCGATTTTGAGCTTCAAGATGACTTTGACTAGGTCCGCACTGATCGTAAAGTATTTCACCAAATGTATTGGGAACTGTATCTTTTTATTGTGAACTGCTTCCGTTAAGTAAAAGCTTTGAGATGATTCTAATCTTCAATATTCAGCCACACTTCATTATCGGATGCATGACTAAAATATAATTAAAAAATCAATGTTATTTCCAAAAATCTTTACCAATTAAAAATTAGTAGCTCTCATTTTAAATGAATGAATGTGTGATTTACCTCTTACTGGTGGAGTTAGAAGAGTTAAGTCCTCTCACGTATCTAATTCATGACTATAAATACAAAATTATGTGTAAATTCTGTCAGTATTCTATAGTTATATTAAATGCAATGAACCATTTACTGTTCAATTTAACCTATTGAATACAACGTGCTTGCATGATATTACAATAGGATTTTCCTATTTCAGATTTCAATCACTGGCTCATAGTTTGGAGTATTTTTGTACAAAGGATACAAACAATACATTATTTTCAAGATTTTCTTCATCAGTTAATTTCAGTTTCTGTCTGTATGTCTATACGTCTCTCTGCCTGTATGTATATCCATTTCACTGTCCGTGCAACGATCCCTCTTTTTGTCTAAATCTTGAAAACGAAGTTCCTTAAAAATGTTGCATTAAGCTTTATTACTATGTATCAAAAAGTTTAAAAAAATAACGAGCACTGATAGAGCTGATCGCTTGCACGGTCTAAGATTTTAGACTTTGGAACTAAGCTAGAGATACCACACGTTCAGAATATGTGTGTGACCGCACTTCTTGTAAGTATCATCGACCTTGTATTTATTGGTTATCCTTCTAGGCTAGGGGCCCGTCGGAATAGGCGTAATAAGACTTAAGAGGGAATCGGGCATCTTTTTTGTAATCGCAAATTTACAATACATAGCATAAGTTAAGACAGTAAAACTATTATTTAACACGCTTCTTTCGAAAAACAACCCAGAGACACCTTTGATATGAAATTTTACTATATATATCTACTATACTATACTAAACATCTACAAAAACCTATGTAGGTCTTACAACTTATCTAATTCAAGAAGTTTTCTATACAGTGTACTCTTGCAGATGTTCATGAAAGGTTAACACGCATAATATGTACTTTACATACTATACTATTATAAGACTGAACGAAAAATTTTGTATGGGATGATAGTTGCTAATCAATACCTATCACGTTGTAATAATATTAACCCATCCATTTTATTTAACACGATTATAAAGGCATATTCCAATGTGTTCCATACGTGTTGTAAAATAAACAACAAGGACTCAACTATTCCGAAATAGTTAAGGACGTAAAAACATACCGAATTATTAAGGCACATACAAGAGATTGGAAACACACATAAAAAAATTTTTATATGTTGTTGGAGAAGCTCTCATTGCCGGATCGGAATAAAAATTGCCGGGGTGAAAATGTTTAAAACGAATATCAAAGATTTCAAAGAGAAAAAATCCGAGGCCTGGGGTACTCTATTTAATCTAATATTTAAAATCTATTGTTTTGAAGAAAACACTGTCCACTCTATTGCTTATTAAATTTATTATTTATAAATAATTCTATTACAAAATATGCACAGAGTATTTATAAAATTAATATTACAAAATTGAAAAAAAATTGACGATCTTGATATAGTGAACTTGAGAGGAAATAATTATAAAAATACATTTTACTTTGTATTATATATTTAATTTTTCTATAAAGAAGAATACATATTGCTCAATAATTTAGAATAATAATTGTTACAACGATAGGTCAGGAATACTTAAAATAATAATATATTATTGTAATACAAAGGTCACCACACTAGTTTCAACAATATGCATAATTTGAAAGTATAAAAAATCTACAATAACCCAAATCCTATAAGTAAAAAGAAACTTGGTGTATTTATAATATTCCTTTAAAACATTTCCTTCTAATTAAAAAACTCATAATTAGTGTATTCAGGATTTCTCAAAACTATCAAGCGGAACCATTTACTTAGCCATATAAAATAAAACATTACTAAGTATTATCTTTTTATTTCTAAATAAAAATCTTGATCCTATGAGGGTTGTTTAATCAAATCCACAATAATAATGTATCACACATTCATTAAAATTAATTCTTTTACATCTTCTATGTGATTTTGTATTTAAAGTGAAGTTACTCATTTAACTACAAAGAAGTTTATTTACCTATCATGTTTGTACGGGATGTTCTCTAACCAAGAACATAAATATCAAATTACAGTATTAGCTTAGATTATTTCAGTTAAACCTACCTGTTTAACCATTTTTGTGTGTATTAAGACAAACCGTTGGCTGAAACACATTCATACACAGACGAGTAAAATTAAATCTACAGTCATGAATGAATAGTATCGCAAAGGCAGTGTGCTTAAAGTAGATATGGCAAAAATTAAGTGTAATAAATCGCTGACCGTGTTGAAAATTTTAAAGAAAATGCTTATAAAATGTAAAATATTATCGTGTAACCTTCTCTACTCTTAGATATTCATGTCCAATGAATTATAATTATTTATAGGCTCTAAACTTTATATATAAAATTTTGCTTTTGAGGCTGGTATTGCTTCATATCCAAGAAGTCAACGTTTCATCTTGCAATTTTGCTTAAAATCTTCCATTAAGGAACTTTGTATTATCTGCCATTTATTACGTGAGTTACCAGCATTGTAAACATTTAACTGTCATTATGAGATTATTTTATTACCTGACTGCCAAATGAACTAATATATCTAAAGCAGAGGAACAGAATCCCTTTTTACTATATAACAGAAAGTTGATATTCGTATAATTACATTAAAAAGTTTATTTTCGCTATTAATATTTCATTCTTATATAATCCAAATTCACATATAAGATCAATTAAGTAGGACTAATGTAGATCATTAAGTGTTTTTTGAGTAGCTGGATTAAGAGTTAAAAACATAGGAAGTGGATTTTTTATGTTTTAATCTACATTTACAGGTTGTAAGTAAATATTTACATAAAGATCACTAAAGTATAGATACCTGATAGTTTTGAGAAGGTACAGAATACTGTACTTAGCAGTAGTTCTTTTTTATTCTCCATCGTACATGAATCAGTGGAAACTTCAGAGAAACTAAAAACCAGTTTCTTGGAAAAATAACATCTAAGGAGTATAACTTATTGATAAGCTGTCTAAATAAACATACTTAAGAAAGTTTGTATAAATTAGTAAATTTTTAACATGTTTATAAAAAAACAAATACAAAAATAATACAGCTATAGCAGGCAATAGTTACAGGTTGTATGCCAATGGGTTTATTTTAACTCTCAAACTTGAGGGCATTGTCTTTAAAGTTAAATCTAAAACGGATCAAAAGATTGGAGTATTCTTCAGTAAATTTTTGCCGTTACTTGTACGTTGACGTCAGTCCACTGATCTGGCATGCTCGATGACCGGTCACAAGAGCCAAGGTCAAACATTTGATCTTGTCGGAGTCGACCTTCGCACCGACTGTTTTAACCACGGCCAGCTGTACGTCCTGCACAGTGGAGTTCGACGCCCAGAAGACATCGTGGTACTTGTCCATCCTTATAGGTTATCCGATGACGTCGTTTACGCGAGGAACATCGTGTACGGCGAACTTCTTCCGTAAAACAAGATTGACCACGGGTAGTAGGCTAGGGGACCTGCTAAAAGAAAAAACTCCCCGTCGAGATTGACTATAAACAGTAGGTTAGGGGCCTGCTAGAACAAAACTCCCCGTACAGATTGACTATAGCAGTAGACTAGTGGTCCTGCTAGAACAAAACTCCCCGTCGTCGAGATTGACTATAGCAGTAGACTAGGGATCCTGCTAGAACAAAACTCACCGTCGATAGTTTACTATGGCAGTAGGCTAAGGGCCCTGCTTAAATAAAATTCCCGGTCACGACTTGACACTGTCAGTAGGCAAGGGGGGCCTGCCCAAACAAAAGTAGTTGTCAATGTAACTAATTTTTCTGTAAATATGTAAATATTTGGTTTCTGTGTTTACCGGCCTCTCCATGGCGACTTTATAAGTCATGCTTGCGTTTTTTAAATCGTTTGACAAACTAATGGGCAAACAAGAGTTTTTTTTTTTATTAGTAAACTACGGTTTACTTTTCATTCCCTGGCAAACCTAACCTCGGACTTTAGTTATTCTTAAATTCTTCTTGTATATTACTTTTGCTAACATCACTTTAATTTTTATACAAAATATATTGATTATTTTTATACAACACATATAATTAGGCTGAGCGGTTAGAGAAAAGTTAGGACCCACATGATTCTCGAGAACGGATACAACTGTGAACATGACATTTGGAAACTTCATTTCTGAATTTAACCAAAAGGATAAAACTTAACACAACATTTTAAAAACAACATTTCCTTATTTAAGCAATCACCAAATCCCTATTTATGGCGTGGGGCGAGTTGTAATATTATACAATAAAATGATCACTAACCAGGTTAAGATTTTTATGAAACATTTTTAATTTCATATTCTCAGGAATAAACCATTATCTTAATTAAGATCATTATATTATTTTCGTAAATGGTGAAAAAGATATCGACACGTAAAAAAGTTGTTGAGCTTAACACGGTTAAGCTTTAAAAACTAAAAAAAAAACAATTCCATCTGTTTTATAGTTAATAAAAGTTCTTAACTTAAAAGATAAATCTCCAAATTTACTTTATAATACTGCTATGTTTCCATGAAGTCATTGGTAGCGATTTAATTTTGTTCCTGCAACCTGTTACGCCCAAAGAGGCTCTTAACGTTTCGACTAGAAGTTTAGCGTCAAACTCTTTATGAGAGACTTAATACATGCTGTTTGTTAAGTAATTTACCAGCGTTGTACGTTGGTATCTGACATTAGGTAATTCTTGAAATAAGTAATAACCTATAGAGTATTTCAGGTCCGATTAATATTTTAAAAATAAATTAATTATTATATATTTTATTCTTAACTAATAGGAACAAAGTTACTCTCAGTTACGTTTTATATTTATTTAAAAAAGGAATTTTTTAAAGATAAATAATTTTTATTAAAACTGTACTGCTTCCAAAACTAAATGTTTAATTTGTTTAATGTTCATTTTGTAAAAAGATATGTCACAAAATGAAAAAAAAATTTTGTACTATGACAGGAAACAAAGAGAAAAATATAAATTTAATTCTGAATGTCTGTGAAGGTTATCTTCAGAGCTCTGGTGATGGTATCAGAATTAAATTGGTTAAATCAACAATTACAGACCATATTTCTACTCAAATCTTATAGTATAATTATTATTTTATTGAGTGTAAATAATTAAATGTTATTAAGATATGAATTTTATTAATAAGTCAACTAGCATTCGCTTATTTAAAATCATTTTTAATTCCTCACTGTTATTAAATGCCTGAGTGATATCTCTAAGACATATTTAAGTAAATAATTCTCCAAGTAATCTTTACACTATTTATCAGATATTTATGAATGGATATTATATAGATTTGTGTATGTGTCGAAATTGATTGTAAACTGATTCTTTCTGTACACTTATAGTACTGAAAGGATTAAAAAACACAAATCTCAAGTTCTAATTTTAGTTCTAAAAATATACGACAATAAACCTTCAAATATAACTTTATACTTTTTATCAGATATATGAAAAAATAGTATATAGCTTGACGATCTGTTGAAAATGATTGTCAACCGATTCTTTCTGTACACCTAGAGTACTGAGAGTACTTATAAACATAAATCTCACGTTCTTTTTTAGGTCACAAAATATTCGAAAGTTATTTGTTGATCAAGATAATCTTACTCGCTGTAAAAACCCTGTTAATTGTAAACGCATTATAACTAAATATGAACTGTTTAAACTGTAAACTGCAAATTTTAAGTGCAATTATATAATTCCTTAGAGGAAGCAAAATAATATTTTTATAAGTTAATTTAAAACAATAAATTATTTGAAAAATTATTTTGAAGTAACGATTAAATATATTTAATTTAATTTTCAATGATTTGTTTGTAATTATTACCTCCTGCATAGGACGAATAATATGAAAGCTATAACTATTTCATGACCATTCTGAAATGTTTAAACCTCTACCCTAACACTAATAAGGTAATCACACTAGCTTAATTAACTTTCCATACTTGTTACATTGTTGACAATGATTACTCTACTGTACTTTAAGGAATTTTTATTTTAAAAAACACTATGTTTCATACTCAAATATAGATAAGGTATTTTGTTTAGTAATCACTATAAAAATATCATAGAAGTTTAATAAATAAGGTGTTATTTACTTGATTTAGAGCTTAAAGAAGCCTTTGACCAAATTTGAACAGGACGTAAAATGTTTCACCAAATGCATTCTCTCTTATTCTTAGGAAACCGCTTCCATTAAGTTATTTTATCTGGAATATTTGAATCAAATAGTGTACTATACGGTATACTTTTGAGGTTACAACAAAATGTATTAAAATGTGAAAAATATAATTACCATACAAATATTTCACTAGTTTCGTTATAAAAAACGATTGACTCATAATATAGACATTTTCATTTATAACTAGCCCCCGTGTATATTAAGACTATTGTTAGTGAATAGTGCGTCCGATTCCAAACTCAAACTCTGACCCTTTACGTGGTATAGCCGAGTCGGTAAACAAATATTACCAAGACAATAGAAGATGTCTACCACGCACATTCTAGTAATATTTCTTTAGAATGTGCCCAATAGATGAGACGGTGCAGGTATTGTAATGCTGTCCCGAAAAGAATATTTAAAATTATTTAATGCGTAAGTTTTTAATTTATGAAAGCCATAATGGTGACCAAAAAGAAAGTGAGTGATTAAACTCTCGACAGTAGAGAGTTCTGGTGTACGATTCAATAGCTAAATTCATAAATGTAAAAGTTGTAGAATATTTTTATTTTAAAACTGCCCTTTACGTTTTTGTCTAATAATGAATTTTTAAAACAGTTTAACATGATTTATTCGAGCACCGATATTATTTTCCAGCTAGCATACAATGATTTAATTTAGATTTTAATATTTGGTCAATAAAAATACGTAAGAATGAAAGCTGTTTGAAATAAGTAAAAAGATACATCTGTTATACAAATTTAGAGTTTATGTCAACTACTTAAACAGGTCCAATTCCACTCTGTGGTAATCCATAAATATATCAAATTACAAAATGTTCTCTCTGTATTAATTGGGTACATATCGGATTATTAACAGCTTAAAATATAAGTTTTGCAGTTTTAGAAGAAGGGTTTGACAACGTCAATAAACCAAGACACAAAACTCAACCAAATAACAACAGTAATTTGACTGTTGTTTACTTAGTAATAGGGTTGTCCGGTATTCTGTCCCTAAAACTAGGATGTATACACTGCTTTGTTACAGAGAGATCGAAGAGCGGATCCTGTGATTCTTAAAAGAATAATAAAAGTAACTCATCTGTAAGTTCTGGTCCTGGTCCTGGCCATAATGTATCCTAGTTGAGATTCCCAGATCTGCTTGAAATAGAAAAAGTTTTATTATAAACTGAGCTATAGAAAAATTACTGAACGAAATCTGTATCTTGTTGTTTCTATGGATAATACGTAATGTTTATATATTGTACTGTTGGGTATGTTTCAGCTGTTTTTCTTATTTTATTTTAATCTTGAACTGTGCAGGCACGTCTTTTCTTACGTCACGTCTATTACTGAAATGCAAATAAACTTCTGTTATGTGATTATATAGCTGTATATTCTATAGTTAAAATATATCAGTAAACATATTTATAACATACTTGTTTCTAAATGCTGCCCAGAGACGAGTTTGACATAACATTCTAAAATACTGACATATCTACAAAACGTACATAGGTTTTACAACTTATTTGATCTATTAGTCTGCAATAGAGTGTAACTTTACATTATTCCAAATCCTTATCCTAATGATACGAATATTAATAAATAACATTTGTGAAGGAAACAGGATTTCCCCGAACATTTGCTTTCCTTAGTGATAAAATACAATCAGTAACACTACGTTACGAGATATGTAATCTGATCTCTTCTTCTGGTAAACGACTAAAGTAATGCATGTATTTAATCTATGTAAAAAAATACCTGAGCGTTGTGGCACACATAAGTCTGGAACCAAAACAGCCATATTGTGTGTCTATTTCATGAATCCTTATTCTAATACATGCACTTAAACTAAACAGTAATTATTCAAACCGAACTACCAAAGTCATAAAATAATAAGTTTTATAAAAATTAATACAGAATATTCTAATGTTTATTCATAGAGAGTATATTAAATTTCTGAAGATTATAGATTCATGCTAATGAGTATATAATTCAGGTTGATTTTTTTTTTCAAAATAATTTACACTTTATATCAACATAGTAACAAATATATAAAACTTTATGTCTAAACGGAATTTTTATTCCGTTATATGTCCATCCTAAAACAATTGTATGCTACCTGACGTGTAGGCTTAGTATTTTTAATTTTCCCTTTTATGCAAATAAAAAAATATGTAAATGAAGGCCAAATTGCTTACTAGAAAAGGCCTTGAAGATAATTTTGTCGCCAAATCCTTAACAAGTATGGGATAACTAATGTTTAAAGTTACATGCTAGTAAGACGATACTGATACATATGATTGATTTAATTTTGCCTTTTATAATTAATCCATCAGATGTTTTTTTGTTTATGTTTTAAAAAATGTGGTTCTGAAAATACAATTCAATGTTATGGCAGATTACAGTTTATTTCTTATTTTTTATAAGTTTAGTAATTTAACAGTGGCGACGAGGTAAAAAGAAGGAGAAATGACCTAAAGAAGAAGAAGAGTTACTAAAACTAAAAAAAGCTCGATCTATTATTAAGGGCCAATTTTCAAAGGGCAAAAGACTTGCTGAAGGTAACCCTACATTAATTAACCCTACATTAACCCTAAATATAAAAATCAAGGCTGTGACTGAATACTGGGAACGTTACAAGCAGGTTCAGAATGGCATTGATTGTTTGACAGATGAAAACTATTTAGAACATGAAATAGAATACAGATGTAATGTGGAGGATGAGTATTTAAACCTTACAACAAAATTACAAGAAATGGTACACAATCTCAAAGACACAAACATTACATCTACTTCATCTCCAAGTGAAGCTGTTTGTACGGTTTCAAACTACACTTCAGGGAATATAAATTTCAATCCCTACCACCCTGATGAAACCATTTCAAATTTTGTGAGAAGATTAGAAGTGTTTTTACAACTAAAGAATCAAAGAGCTGATGATAAAACTAAAGTTTACACATTGCTACATGCTCTCTCACTCCCCAAATGCACCAACAACTGTACGATATTTGTGCTCCCAACGACCCGTTAGATAAAGATTACGACGAGTTAGTACAGCTTCTCAAGGATTTTATCGACCCGCAACCAAGCCAGTGGGCCTTGCAGCATAAATTTATTTCACGGACTCAACAAGAACATGAATCAGTTAGTGAGTTCTCGGTGGCTCTCAAGAAGATGACAATTAACTGTAACTTCAATTGTGGTTGCGGTAAATCAGTTGCAGACTTATTTCTCAAGTTACAGTTTATTCGTGGATTGAAAGACATAGATATTCGGACTAAATTACTCCAAGACCGCGAGAAACACACCTATCAGGACATTGTGAACATAGCTTCGGCTATAGAGCTTGCCAAAGCAGAAAGTATGACTGTTAGCTTAACACGTACTGAACACATTGAATTAAATCAGGTTCAGCAAAGACATTCAAATGAAGAAAACACATCTAAGAGAGTCTCACCTCGGCCAAAACCTCTACTTAGTCCACGTTCAACAAATTCAGCCATTGAAAAGCTCAAAGGAAAATGCTATCGTTGTGGTTCACCCTCCCATCGTGCTAAAAGCTGCAGATTCATAGATGCAACTTGTCGAAAATGTGGAAAAGTTGGACACATAGCTAGTGTTTGTTTGCAAAGTAAATCTCAATTACAAATGAAACCTGGACAACATCAAACTGAAAACAAAAGTGACTTGAATAGTGAGAATGAATATGAGATTAATGTAATTAGTGACAGAAATAATGACAAATTTATGGTTAACATCAACATCGAAGGCAGGACATTACCCATGGAATTAGACACTGGTGCAGCTCTTAGTACAATGTCTTACAACGAGTTTAAACAGCTGCTTGCCATCCCACAGAAAATATTTTTCTACTAACATTGAACTTCGAACTTATACAGGAGAAAACCATAAAACCGAAAGGAGTAACATTTGTTAAATGCACGTACAAGACTCAGAAGTTTGTTGGAAAACTTTACCTAATTGATCAAAACGTTGACGCCATATTCGGAAGGGACTGGTTGAGAGAAGTTACATTAGATTGGGGTGAGATTAAAAGTCTTACAACGAGTCAGACTTCAAATCTAGGAAGCTTGTTAAGTGAATTTAGTGACTTATTTGATGGAAAAATTGGTGTTTATACCTGAATATCTGGGACATTTTAGACTTACTGATGGCGCGACGCCAATATTTGTAAAACCAAGACAAGTACCGTTTTCCCTAAGAAGTAAAGTAGAAAATGAACTTACGAGACTAGAAGAATGTGGAATCATAACAAAAAAAGTAGATCATTCAGACTGGGGAACACCCATCGTACCTGTTGTCAAGCCGAACGGTCAAACACGGATTTGTGCTGACTATAAAGTGACTTTAAACAAAGTGATCAAAGACGAAAACCATCCATTACCCAGGATTGAAGAAATCTTCTCTCAAATGAACGGAGGAAAATTATTTTGTACCTTGGATATTTCTAATGCTTACCTCCACATGAAAATGGACGAAGAAAGTGCACACATGCAGACACTCAGCACCCATAAAGGTATGTACAAAGTAAATCGTTTGATGTTTGGGGTGAAGGTAGCACCATCTCTCTGGCAACAATTCATGGACAAAACCTTGCAGGGACTTGCTGGTGTACAATGTTTCTTTGACGATATTATCGTTCAGGGTAAAAACAGCTGAAGAATTATTGGCTAGATTACGTAAAGTTCTAGAACGATTAAGAAACAATAACTTAAAGATGAACCGAGATAAATGCAAGTTTTTTCAAACGAGTAATCCAATATCTTGGGCATGTCATTGATGCTCAAGGACTTCACAAAACCAAAGACAAAGTCTTGTCTATCATGAACAGCAAAAGACCGGAAAACATAAGTGAACTTAGAACATTTCTCGGTCTGGCAAACTAGTATTACAACAAGTTCATCAAAGATTTAGCAACAATCCTCCACCCACTCAATAATTTACTGAAGAAAGGCAACCGTTATATGTGGACTTCAAAATGTGAAGAAGGCTTTCAGAAGGTTAAGTCGGAAATAACCAGTAACAATGTACTTGTCCACTACAATCCAGAACTCCCATTAGTGCTTGCAACCGATGCGTCTCCAGTGGGCCTTGGAGCCTGTCTTTCACATCGATACAGCGATGGAAGTGAGAGGCCAATTAGTTTTGCCTCACGCACTTTGACCAAATGTGAACAAAAAATACAGTCAAATTGATAAGGAAGCAACAGGTATTTACTGGGGACTCAAGAAATTTTTCCCTTACTGCTACGGGCGAAAGTTCATTTTAGTGACTGACCATAAACCGTTAGTGTCAATATTCAGTCCCACCAAAACCCTTCCAACAATATCTGCTACACAGACTGTTCAATTATGCACACTTTTTATCAGGTTTTGACTACTCAATTGAATATAGAAGAACCTCTGACCATGCCAACGTTGACTTTTTTGTCTCGTTTTCCTACTGAACATAGCACTAACAAACTTTGTGGACGATTGCAGCCTTTTTCAACTTAATCAACTTGATTCATTGCAGATTGACAGTATGCTTATATCCAGAACAACTGCTCAAGATAAATATTTACAACCAGTACAACCAGTACCCTTGAAACAAGGAGAGACGGTCGAACCTTTTGGTTTCCACGACAACGAACTAACACTACAAAATGGTTGCATATTCAAGGGCTACAGGATAATGATTCCAGAAGCTTTACAACACTCAGTGTTTAAATGAACTACATGTTGGACATCTAGGCATGGAGAAGATGAAAATCCTTGCTAGAAGTTTTTGCACGTGGAAAAGTATTGACAGAGATATTGAGCAAATGGTACGTACATGTAAACAATGTCGACTAAAACAAAATCAACCTGCAAAAGGACCGAATCATCCATGGCTGACCCCTCAAGGACCATGGGAGAGATTACACATAGATTTTGCTGGCCCGATACAAGGTCAGTGGTATTTCATTGTTGTGGACGCCTTTACCAAGTGGGTTGAAGTAATCCCTACTAAAAACACGTCAGCAGAATGGTGTATGAAGGAGCTAAGAAAAATGTTTTCTACATTCGGCCTTCCTTTGGTCTTAGGTTCAGACAATGGAAGCCAATTTACATCTACAATATTTCGCCAGTTCTTATCTGCTAATGGTGTTGTACACAAAACTACAGCTCCCTACCATCCTTCGTCTAATGGACAAGCTGAGCGTTATGTCCAAACAGTAAAAAAATCACTGAGGGCAATGGAAGATGAGGGGGGAAAGATTGAGCTAAAATTATATAGGCTTTTGATGCAACTTCGACAATCTCCAAACACAACTGGCTCAAACTCATACAACTTAATGTTTGGAAGAAGTGTTCGAACTCACTTGTGCCTATTACTACCAGATAGCAAAAATGCACAAGAAGTTACACGAATCGTACGCAGACAATTTCAGGTGGGAGACAGAGTACAGGCTCGAGATTACACCAACTCAAGATACAAGTGGAGTTTTGGAACAATTATGGAAAAAGAAAGTTCGCTACTGTACAAAGTTAAAATGGACGATGGAAGTGTTTGGAGGAGGCATGTTGACCAGCTATTGAAATGTGAAGTTTAGGGGGGGAGAATTGATACATATGATTGATTTAATTTTTGCCTTTTATAATTAATCCATCAGATGTTTTTTTGTTTATGTTTTAAAAAATGTGGTTCTGAAAATACAATTCAATGTTATGGCAGATTACAGTTTATTTCTTATTTTTATAAGTTTAGTAATTTAACAGATACATGTATGGGACTTCTACAAACTTATGCTTTCTGATTTAGAAACACATCTGGCTAAAACTGTTTATATTTTTTATATCAAATTTTGAATTTTCCAAAGAGCCTCATTTAAGAAAATACACAGATATACGTAAGTACGTTAAGAAGCCTATTTCTTTAAACACTTCTATTTCCGACATTTTTAATTAATTTAAGATCTTTTCAAAAGCCTGATTTCCAGAAGTTTTTTGACATTTAATAGACCAAATTTGGTAATATTAATCCAGCCCCTCGAGTGGTGGGCGGATTTTTTATAAAAACTTTTTTTAATTAACTGGACTCCAGCGACTCATGAGAAGAAGCTTATAATACTTAAACTTTAAATAAAAAGCATGATATCATTTTTGAGGTATGTAAAATAAGACCACTGATATTTTAAACACAAGTCAGCTATATTATTTCTTAACTGAATTATAGCGAACTCTATCTTTAGAGAGTTAAATTATTGCCATGACTTTAAATTACCCGTGAAACCTCACCAAACACTTCTAAGTGACACTTGGTGGAGCCCTGGTGTGCAACTTTGTAATAGACCTGTGAAAGTAACGATTGGGATGATCTAGTTTTATTTCAGTTGTTTCAATCATACGCATCCTAAATTTTTTACGTTTAAAATCAATTTTCCAATTAAAATTTTTATTATAATTTCTAGCCTCCTTAATATCTTGCAATATATTTATGAGAAGTTAACACGTATAATATACCTTATCCGAAAAAATATTATGACGCTGATCGTAAAATTAGGGATAGTATCATAGTAGCTAAATATCACCTATCACGTAGCAATAAAATTAATTCATGTTTTACTTAAAAACAGGCATATTCCATGTGTTTAAACATTCCGAAATAGGTTGAGGACGAAGAATAATAACACATTCTTTAGGACGTAATAGAGACTAGAATCATAACTGTAAGATTTTTCATACTACCTTTGTTTTGGTGAAAAAGCTCTCACTGAAAACATTAAAAATTACCGGAGTTAAAATGTTTAAACGGATATCAAAGAGATAAAAATTCCGAGGCCGACGGCACTTAATATAATCTAGCAATTGAATCGATTGTTTAGGAAGCAAAAAGTATGAAACTTTGTGAATACATTGGTTAAAATAATAATCTGGACTAAAGTAATCTTTATGAGGTACTTGCAATCAATAAACCTTTTTTTGTGAGTGAGTATAAAATTAAAGGATAATACACTGCTTATGAGTGCACAGATTGTGAATTTGCAAATTTAAAAAACTATTATGCTTTACAAAAAATTCTAAGAATAGTAGTTATAAACCCCATGATGGAGAAAAAGACGTATTATTGGTCTTTTATAATATATCAATACGTTTTCAATGAATACAACTATTAAGTGTTCTTTACTTCCTGGAAACAATGAGTGATAATTTTGCTTACTCTACTAAACCTCAGGTTGGTAGACAGTTACACGAGCTTTCCAGTAATCAGAGTTATACTATATACGTTTTTGATAAAACATTTTGCCCATTTATTACCCATTTATTGAAGTAACAAAGCAGGTGTTTCGAGACCGAGTTTTGAATATTTTGTCGGATATCTCAGAAATAGCTGGTCTTACTGGTCTTGGACGTATTTTATTCAGCTTTTCAGTTCCCATAGGACTGGATCCAATAACTTCGAATAACTTAAAAACTATCTTTTGCACCATAAAAACATCGGTTTAACTTTATTTCCGTTATTTCCTGGAAAATCGGGTGAACTCGTTTGCTACCCGTAGCTCGCTAACAAAGCGTTTTAACCGACATATTTTTATATGAAAATTTTCACATTTTGATGAAAATAAACCACCTGAGAAGTTTGTCAGTTTACTCGTGGGACACCCTGTATATGCACTGGACCAGTGTTTTATGCTGTGATAAGGTATCGAAAAAACTGGGATGTAACTACGTATTTTGTGTGTCATAAGAGCATAAGGAATAAGTTTTTTTTAATCTACGAACCGTATAAAAAAAGTATATAAATAATAAAAATAACTCACTGTACACGACGGTCCTGGACCTCTCTCTCAGCCTCACATCGTGTTCCTTGTTCAGTGGTTCTCCGAGGTGCCCCGGATAGAATTATGACTATAATACTGAGCAATTCAGAACATTGAATACCACGAAACTTTCTTCAAGGATACAAGTAATTTAGATGTGTATATTTTATTATATGCAAGTGACGTTCTTAAGTAATCATGCAACTAACTACATGAATTCTTTCTATTTCTTTTCTAATATAGGGAGAACGTGTACGAGTATAAGCAAACAGCCTTATGTGTCGTAAAATTTATGAAACCTTTCTCCTAAAAATGAAATTAGTTATCAGCCAAAACTAGCTTTGATCTCGGTCGTAATAAAAGAACTAAAATGAAGTAAAAAATATCAAGCAATGGGTTTATCAGAAATATTTTGTTTTATTAAAAACATTTAAATCTGACCGTCAGTCAACGTTATGGAAATACTAAATTAGCCACTTTCAGTCAAGTATTTGTTACCGTTTTGTAAAACATTCTAGATTATATATTTTTTGAAGTGTGACCTTCAAAACTTTTAATTTGTAAATTATTCTTTGAAAAATACACTAGTACTAGGTTACTTATTATAGTACATACAATACTAGTACTTATTTGTATGTTTTTACTCTAATATTTGTCATTGAATATTCTCAGCGTGCTCTAGTCTGACATGCAATAAGGGTTTGTATCGGTTATCAGTACTATACAGTCCCACAACAACAAAGTGCACTAGATGATTGGACACTTCTGTCATGTTACTTCTTAAACATTTATTTACTCACTTATATCCGAATAAGCGCTTTTAATCTGAAAATTTTAGAGTATTTTCTCTTCAACTAGTTTTGTTTAACAAAAATATCTTAGTAGTGGATGTAGTATTCAAATATTTGCAAAAAACTTTATCGTTAAATTACTAGCTTATCCGTCATTTCTTCGATACTGAGGAAAGAACCATGCAATAAGCGGTAATTAATCAAAGTAATTAATAAACGGTTTTGTAACTTGGATAGCTCATATGACATTACTCAGATGAGGATAAGAAAAATTGTTTTCTGGAATGTAAATTTCAGCCGGGCTTTTCACTTGCATTCGAAACTATCGTAGAAATATGCTTTAAATTATGAATATTATTATATCTACTACTGCCCATTGGTTATGCCGTAACTCAGCAGAATTTAATAAAAACAATGGTTTTGTTTACTATCGCAACTGGTATTAACCTTAAAATTCAATACGCTTTATGAATAAAATCATTAATTGAGGTATTTCTCAATTTAATTTGAAAGAGGAAACGCCAAAATATCTGCGAGACACATTATACACCTATCCATATTCTGAACAGTTGATAATTAATCTTATGGTTTCACGGTGCAGTCCTAAGTCACCTTAATTAGAACTTTACTATATTGCAAATTTTATTTAGGGGCTAGTGCTAATCCTCTTTCCTCAAAGATCCATCTGTGGACACTTGGATCTGTGTAGTCCGTACTTAGTCAAGAAATGGAGGTTCAAAAGCCAGCTTAACTTTATAAAAGGCAATATTCACCTAAATACCAGTTAGGTTTAAAAAGATCTTTTTCGCCACCCGTCCCGCCACCCGTTTTGTTATGTGTGTCCTTCAAGGTCCTGATTGACTGAAAATTAATTGTTCCCCTGCTTGTTCCGTTTACTCATCTGGCCTAGCTCTAGTGAGTTCCTATTGTTGTCAGCCTAACGTGAGAAAGAATCCAAGGCTCGTGGCTTAAACTTCTGTGGTGTTCATTGGAATAATACCCAGCACCATCCATTTCACAACATGATCATTTTAGTTGCCCAGTACACTGGTCTATATACCACACTGTATGAGTGTACAGGCTTTTTGGCATTAGACTTAAAACTCATCTACTTTTTAAAACTTTTAGTACTAGCAACGAAATAATGTATTGGAAATTGACACTCCACTCAAAACTTCAATATTTATTGCTTGGTAGCTTAAATAAATAACAAAAATATTTGCTCTTCCAAATCCGTACAATTAACCTCCACTAATACCAAACACAGTAACGCAGCTGTGGTTGGAAGAGCTGATTCTATGTGAATGTTGAATTTAGCTCCCCAATTTACCTTTCTCTTACGTGCAGCAACTGAAATCAACCATGTTCCATGCAAGCAAATCTTACGTACAACCAAATCTTCTTAACAGTACACAGATATGGTGAGAAGGCTGATTCAGTGAGGCTGTAAAAGTTAAGTGTTAAGTTTAAACCGATGCGGGGGTTTCCTTTTAACTTTTTTCGTTTCGGCAACTGGATCGCTTTCGATGAGCATGACTAGAGATTTAAGAAGTCTGCAAGAGCATCAGATTTTAGACGCTTCACTAAGAAGAAGGTTAACTCGAGCTAAACTCAACATACGTATTGAATCAGCCCTTCCCATCTAATCTGCGTTATTGAAGACTCAGTAGCTCCACCGTGCTTTTCGATCGTCTCAGTCAACATCGTAGTGCTCTTATGTGTGCACCTGATGAGACATGAGGATACAGGGTACATAATGAAAATAATAAGAATTGTCTGGAAATAAATGTATTTAATTATCCAATTGATAAAAATGGTGAAATACTTCAAAATAGTCTCCTCCTGCATCAACACACCTGCGTAGACAATTCTGCTACGCTTTGAAAGCACTGTGAAACTCCTCCACTGGAACGCCTCTCAGTACTCTTATTAACTTCAGCTTGTATGTTTCCCACTGAATCCCAGTGCTTTCCCTTCAGCTCGCTATTCAGCCAGTGGAAACAAAAATATCACACGGAGCTATGTCAGGGCTGTAAGTAGATTGGGGCATCACGGGCGTCTTTTTCTGGGTAGGGTAGTTGGCAACTACGAATGCCGTGTAGCTGGGGGCATTTTCGTGGTAGAGCTTGAAGATGACTTTAATATCAGGCCGGACGCGGGCGATCCGGCGTTTCAGTTTCAAGCACCTCCAGATAAAGGACTGAGTTGACAGTTTTTCCTTGCGGTACAACCTCAAAATGGACGATTCCTCTCGAAGGTCAAAGAAGACTATCAGCATTATTTTGATATGAGACATGCTCACGTGCACATTTTAGGGTTCGGGAGATGATTTTTTTATACTACTAGGAGCTCTTACTTTTGAATTTCAATATGTTCTGATGCTTTTGTATAATACAAATTGCTAAAGAAAAATGTGTGTGCTTCGGTTATTCAGTTGATGGTTTACTTCGGCAGGGTGGGTGCCCCTTAGATTTAGATGTTCAGCTGACGCAATATTCTCCAAAACAACTTATTTTATTTCGTAATGAAACAGAAATGTTATTATTATCTTTTAAAAAGAGGAATTTTAATATTTAAATGTAGTATTAGAATCTAATTATTCATTCCTAATATTGCATAATTTAAATTTGCCCGTTATTATCTCTTGTATTATGAAAGAGAGCTCTGGCGTGGATTTCTGTAACTAATAGAATGAGTTAAACCTTCAGAACAAATTTAGGTCACAACTGTTTGGTATTGTTTTTAATTTTTGAAATGAATCAATCAAACAAAACATTATTATCGTTTTTATGTCTTAAATAAAAATTAACGACTAATTTCAACCCATTATGTATTTTTTGCTTACTAGCAACGTTAGAAAGATTGTTGTAAAATACAAATTAGAAAATGCATCTCATAACAATATATACATATTTGTGATAAAATTAAGCCAAAATTTCCAATATTATTGTGTCTATTCGATACAAAATATTTTAAACTGATTCTCCCTGTATTCTTTTGGTACTAATACATAGCACCAAACACGAATTAGTAGCTTTTACACAAAACTTAAAAATACAGTGTATTAACAATATTTAATTTGTACTTATGTTAGCGCTACATATGAACTATTGTGGCGTTTTGTGCTGTAAATAATCTCTAAAACTAGGATGTTAACTGCTTTGTATAACGAGAAATAGTGAGTAAAAATTATGATTTAAAACTGAATTAAAGTAACTCATCCTTGTAAGTCCTGGTCCTTGTCCTGCTTCTGGCCAATCATCGTGTTCCTGGTGCTACTTCCACGACTAGCTGTGATTTGAAGGAAATTTGAAAAATGCAGCGACATAAAAACTTTAGACTTATTTTAAAACATTAAATTATAAATGCATTAAATTATTTTGTTTACATGGATATAAAATAATATTTTCCTGAAACTGCTGCTTACGTCATAGCTGACCCTTATATTGCTGACGTTACGACTACCAATAACGCTAAACTTTTGTTGTATGACTACCCCAACACATACATTTTAGAGGCACAAAACGGGTAAATAAAACTTATCTATAAAGATTTTTATAATTTTTCCCCGTCCTCTGATAAGTGTGCTACATTATTAGTGTTTGGATCTCCAACTCGGCTCTGCTGTAGTGGATGGCAATCCGGGTGATCTCAGCTCCTGCGGCAGGCGTGACATCAACGCCACTATGTTGGTCAGCTGAGAAAGGATCTGATTTAGACTTACCTTGAGATCCTGAGGCAGGAGGGAGGCTGGGTGTGAAGTCAGCGTGATGTTTCGTGTGGGCGGTTGGGCTTGTAGTTCAGGGCTTAGGTGGCTCAGCACGAGATCTCGGTGTGGGCCTGGTTAGTTCTGGTCTGGCAGGGACAGGAGTGTCCTCGATTGTTGGGTTCTCCAGTTGATGAGAGGCAGGGGGGTTGACGTGTCTCGGAGGTTGAGGTCTTCTGAGTTGAAGAACGAGAACGAGCCCACCGATTTTCTGGCTTTCCGAGCTGGGCGATGACGGCGAAGCCTTACCATCTCGAAGTCATCTTCCTCCCGGTTTTCAGTGGAGGGCTCCGCGGTGTCATCTAAGGTGGCAGGAGGGGCAGGAGCAGGAGCTTCTTGAGGCTTAGGAGGCTCAATCCTGGAATCACCTAGAAATCCACCTAGAAACACTCTGCAAACTCGCTGCCTTGATGCCCTGCTGCGTCCTGGTTTCCCTGCACTTGTTGCTGGGGACCTCAATGCAAAGCATCTGGACTGGGGATGCCGGAACACCAACTCCAACGGCAGAAGTTTCCAACGTCTCCTGGACAGCTGACTCCACATTCAACTACTGACACCTAAAGGGGCCCACGCACTACAATCAAAATGGACGGCACCTCCCGGACATACTGGACATCGGTCTAGCTGGCTCGCTGGACGGACACATCGAGGTGTTTGCAGTGTCTGATTTCTCGCCAGACCACGTGCCAATTGTCTTCGTCGACCTCTCGGACGACGGAGCGCCATCATATCCTCCTACTCGTCCCAACAAGATCAATTGGCACCACTTTGCAAACCACCTCGCTGACAGACATCGGCCACCACCAACTCCTGCCGAGTCACCGGACCAGCTAGACCGACAAGTACACGACTTGACTTCCATCCTTCAAGAAGCTATGACAGCCTCGTCATCTCCTCTCTCCCGGACTGACATCACTCCACCTCTACCCGAGGAGTTGAGAGAGGAGATTCGCCTTCGTCGCAAAATGCGAAGGGAGTATCAGCATTCCCAATGTCCCCACGCCAAGCAGACCTTCAACAGCCAGGCCAGGAAGTGCTCTCGTCTCCTGGCTGAACACAGATCTACTGCGTGGGATGACTTTGTGGAATATCAAGTTGACAGTAGTGTCAGTGGCATCTGGAAAATCTTTAGGGCACTTCGAGGGGAGAAGAAGGCCAACCGACCACTTCATTGACAGCGTGGTATTGTCTACTCCCCTGGAGATCGAGCAGAGGCCTTCGCCGACACCATGGAAGACCAATTCTCCCCACACGCGGATGTCTACGACGAGGGACACGTGCGAAATGATTGAAAATTTCCTGGAGGAATACCAACCTGACGAAGACGATCTACTGCCCACTATGACTACACTTGAAGTGCAAGATCACATTCGCCGCCATCACTCGAAGAAGGCCCCTAGCCCGGACTCCTTATGAACTCCAGCATTGAAGAACCTGCCGGCTTGGGTGATCGTCACGATAACCTGCATCTTCAACTCATGCCTACACCTGGCTCACTTCCTGACCACCTGGAAGGATGCCAAGGTGATCATGATACCCAAGCCTGGCAAGGATCCTCTATTCCCGGAGAACCACAGGCCGATCTCCCTCCTGCCTGTGTTCTCCAAGATTCTGGAGAAGATCGTCTTGGCGAGATTCCCTGAGGAGTTCTTTACGTCTTTCAGGACAGAACTATTCGCCTTCCGCACCGGCCACTCCACCACCCTTCAGCTTCGCAGAGTCCTGAACAACATCACCGGAGCTGTAGGAAGGAAGCACCACTCCACTTCGATCCTGATAGACGTGAGCAAAACCTTCGACAAGGTGTGGCACGAGGGACTGCTCTTCAAGCTGTCATCGTCTCCATTGCCTGGCAGGATTTTCTGGCTGCTCCGCAGCTATCTCCACCTCCGGACCTTCTCCGTCAGCGTTGCCCGATCCACCTCCACGACCCGCCAAGTGACATCTGGTGTGCCACAGGGATCAGTCCTCAGCCCGATCCTGTACCTGTGGTACACAAACGACTTTCAGGTCGCTCCGAGAGTACAGCTCTCCCTGTATGCGGACGATGCGCTCCTCACGGTACTTCTGCCAACCTGAGGATGGCTGGGTTCTACATCCAGCGGCAGCTGCACCTACTGGAGCCCTGGTTGGCCAAGTGAAGGATCAAGGTCAACGTTGACAAATGTGAAGCCATAAACTTCACGAGGACAAGGAGACAAGCGGACGGGCGTCACCTGTCACTCAATGGCGACGAAATACCGTGGAAGACTTCAGTCAAGTACCTGGGAGTACTCCTGGACTCCAAGCTGAACTTCACACCCCACGTCAAGAGGATCTGTGGCCAAGTGAGGAAGGGTTTTCGGCAGCATTGGCCCCCTGCTCAACTCCACGAAGCTACCGACCAGGACGAAGGTCCTGCTCTACACGGCTCTGATACGACGAGTGGTCACATATGCGGCCCCAGCATGGTACCACCTCACCTGCAAGACCGCAAGGAGGCAGTTGCTCGCTGTCCAGAGCGTGTGTCTCCGGTGGGCCACTGGGCCGCCCTGGTTCGTGAGGAACACCGTAGTCAGGGCTTCGTCCAACGTCCCCTACCATCAGGAGCTTCGTAGAAGGCCTGACATCGAGTCTTGAGGAAGCTGCAGAGTCCAGAGATTGGACGATGTGTTGGAAATGATTGTAAACTGATTCTTTCTGTACACTGTAGTACTGAAAGGATTTGAAAACATAAATCTCATGTTCTTCTTAGTTCACAAAATATACGAAATCAATTCTTCAACATTATTCAACATATTTATAAAAAGTATGAAAATATAAATATAGCATAACATTTATAAAAATATATTACTATAAAATACTTCACTAGTTTAGTTATAAGCACGCTTGACTCAGAATAACACAATTTCCATTAATAACTAGTACCCTTGTATATTAAGACTATTGTTAGTAAATAGCGCTTCCGATTCGGAACTCTGAAGCTTTACGTGGTATAGCCGAGTCGGTAAACACATACTACCAAGACAATAGAAGATGTCTACTAGACACATTCTAGTAATATTTCTTTAGCGTGTACCCAATAGATGAGAAGGTGCAAGTATTATAGTCCTGTCCTGAAAAGAATATTATAAAATTATTTAAGTCGTAAATTTTTAATTTATGAAAGGCTATAATGGAGTCTAATAAGAAAGTTATTTATTAAACTCTCGACAGGAGAGAGTTCTTGTTTACCATTTAGTAACGAATTCTTAAAATTAAAAGTTATAGTATATTATTCTTTTCAAAACTACCCTATAATACTTTTTTTATATGTAATTGAAACAGTGTAACATGATATAGTCGATCACCGATATTATTATTTAGCAAACGTACTCTACGTTTACTTAAAATTTCAATATTTATTCCATGAAAATACGTCAGAAAGAAGGCGGTTTGACGTAAGTAAGAAAATATATAAGAAACATATTTTCTTGTATTGATTTTTCATCAAATATTTTAAAAACAGGTCCAATTTCACCACGTGTCACAATTTCGTTTATGTTATATTACAAAAACGATTCTCCCAGTATTCTTTGGGTATAGAGCGGATTATAAATAGCCTAAAACACAACATTTGCAGTATTTAAACAAAGCTATGACAACCTTAATAAATCTAGAAATCAACTCAATGTAATGATTAACACGTATTTCAATGTTGTAATTTAGTAATAGTGTTGTCAATGCAACTGTTCCGGTTTTCTGTAACTAAAACTAGGATGTGTAAACTGCTTTGGTAGTGTGAGATCGAGGAGCAGATGCTGTGATTTCTAAGAAAATAAAAAAAAAGTAACTCATCTGTAAGTTCTGGTCCTGATCCTGGCCTTATTGTATCCTGGAGTAGTTTCCCTGACGTGCTCGAAGTAGAAAAATTATAACTATAAACTGAGCTGTAAAAAAGTTACTGGACAAAACCTGTACCTTTTTGTTTCTATGGATATACGTAATTTGTACATATTATACTGTTGGGTATGTTTTAGCTGTTTTCCTTATTTTCTTTTAATTTTTACATTCTCTAGTTACAAATACATCAATAAACCTATTTATATCATGCTTGTTTCGAAATCCAACCCACAGGCACGTTTGACATGGTATTTTACTATACAGCTACGACTACAAAACTCACATAATATCATATCAGATTCAGGTAGTCTGCCATACAATTTACTTTTAAAATGTCCCCCAAAAGTTATTCCTAACGTTACTTCACGAATAATAATAACATTTTTGAAGGAAACATGATTATTCTCGACTTTTTACTATCGCTCAGTGATACAATAAAATCAGTCTACGTATATTCAAAATCTACAATCTGATCCCTTCTTCGGGAAAATGACTAAATCAATTCGTAACTACAATCTAGGTTAAAGTAAACGAAACAAAACATGCCACAGCGATGACACACATAAGTCGGGAACTGCAACATCCTTGTTGTGTGTCTATTCCATGCAACCTTACTCTAAAACATCCACTTAATAAAAACTAAATACTGATTATTACAACAGAACCACAGAATACATTAAATTGCTTTGAAATGTTGTAAACATTTAACACAGAATATTCTAAGATTTATTCATGAACTGTATATATGGTTCTGAAAACTTATAGATTTATAGTAAAGCATACATAATTCAGGTTGAACTATTATAGTGCAAATAAATGTTCATCCATATCAGAAGAATAAAAAATAAATTTACTTTACTTTTATACTGATTTTATAACATTAATATGCCTTTCCTCTAAAATTCGTGTAAGCTAACTCACATTTGGGCTAAGTAGTTGTTTATAATTTTAATTTTTATGCAATTTAAAAATCTATAAACGTACGGCTAGTTAATTAATCAAGAAGGTGTTGTAGCTACTGTTGTCGCTAAACATTTAACAAGTATGAGTTTGCTTATTTTTAATGTTACGTTCCAGTGGGATAATACTTGTATGAGACTTCTAAAACCCTAGAATTCCAGTACATGAAATGTCTGGTTTAAAAACGATTCTGGCTCAAATTATTTATAATTTTAATAGCAAATTTTAATTTACCTAAGTGCATCGTTTAAGAAGATATACAGGCATACATAATTAGGTTGAGAAGCCAATTTAAAAAACTCGTATATTTTCGACCTTTATAATTTAATCTATCACCTTGAAAAACATTATTTCCATTAATGCCTCACCATTCAAGAAACTAAATTTGGTGAAATTTATCCAGCCCCTAGAGGTTTGGGCGTAAGAAGAGCAAGCCAGCTCTGAACCTGCCTCTCCAATCGTAGCCCGTAAGGGAACGAACACTACAAAATCCATCTCCTGCAGTAGACCAGACCTATCGAATTACCCTTGCAGAATCTCGACATTTGCGGTTAGTGATGTACTGCTCCTGGATATCTATAAGGTTGCACAGATTTAAAGTGACATCGGTTTTTACTGTACCTAGTGTGTGGGTCCAACGGGAAGGTATAAACCAACCAGAAGTGAACCCTCTGGGGAATGTAAATGTATAAATAAATATTACTGTGTTAGAGTTAGCAGATACATTACATGAATTCTTCATAATTATATTCAGAGGAAATGAGTACACATCTTCAGGGAAACTAAACAAAATTTTCTTGGAAAAAACAAGATCTTAGGAACACAATTTATTTTAAGCTGTCTAAATATACATGCTTGAAACTGCTCTCACTTTCAGATTTGTTTTATGAACATTCCATTTATAGTATGAGAGAGACGTAGTAAACACACATATTTAATACAGTTATTTGAGTTTTTGTAAAGCAATATTTTAGTAGCGTTCTACATAATGTAACAGGTATTAGATCTATTATTTGAAGCCATTAAATTTAAAATGAACAGTTATAATTCCGGAACTGGAATGATACTAAACAAATTGAACAAAAAGTAAAATTCTGTGGTGATTTTTAGGATTTATTGATACTGTTATTTAAATTCAAATATAAGTAAGAAGTATTTTTATGTATATAGTCTTTATTTTTACTATGCGAAAACAGCGTGCACAAACCAGAACTCGAACTCTGGCCCTTGAGTTGACAAGTTGAGGACAGAATAACTCAGCTACGTCAGAAGACGTCTTTTAGACACATTCTGGTAATTTTTCAGCATATTCCCTATAAAATATGGAAGTGCAACCTTTGCATTAATATGCTATAATTATTATTGCTATATGGTATTACTAGTGCTATATAATGCAAAGATCTTATCATAAAAATAAATTGTAATGTAGTTCAAGCGAAAAGTTTAAGTATTTGAAAATAGCAACGGCACCCAGTACGGAATTACTGGATTGACTGATTTATGTTTCGTGTACAAAGAGAAATACAAAAACAATATGGGTTAAAATAATGTTTGTTTGTTAAAATGTTCACAGTTATATGAATTATTACATGTAAACACTTAAAAATAACCTACTCAGGTGTTTTTATTATTAATATACACTACTATGCAGTTAATATACACTACTTAGAAACTCACTGTTAATATTTACCACACTACAGAAAACCGGAAAGATAGCTGTGAGCCTCAGGTAAAAAATGGGTTTCTTAAACAATTAAAAGTTATTTATCAACTGTGTACACCAGTCCAAAATTCATAACGCAATTCAATATTTTGGTATCAAACCGTTAAGCCGATAATACATATACGTTCTGTGTACAGAAAGATTTTAAACAGCCAAAAGGCACGCGAGGTGTTTTGGCAGCATGAAGTTTACCTACAAAGTTCGAGACAGAAAACTGTATTAGCTGCAAGAATTAAAAGATTAGTTACAAGAACGTTAGATAAAACTTATTCTAACCAGTAACGAGTAATAGACTTGCGAAAATATATATTTTTTAAACTGAAAATAATAACGAGGCAGTTTATGACGCTCAGACTTATTACGAGATTGGACATGCACCATCATATATAACTCATTCTTCTCTATGTGGAAATTTCTTTTAAAATTTTATACCAGTTTTTCTGGTAAGCAAGCGATAGGCAAGAGTGCGATAAAGTTAAATATTGTCACAAAACGTTTAAAAATTGGCTTCAATATATTTTATTTTATTTTTAATCTGCAAATAAAAATGTTACTTGTAAAACCTTACATAATAAAACTGAGTTTGTTAATTTTTTTCAATATTTTCTCATTTCCATTTTGGTTACCTTTAAGAACTTTACGAAAATACTAGCTGAAGCTCATCCAATTCCAATCGGTTAACATGTACTAATATAAAACACAGTGTTCCTCAAATATAAATTAAACCTTCATGCAAATGTTGAAAAACTAAAGTCAGTTCGTTTTCGGAATATCGTGCGAAGTGACAAACAGACAAAATTTTAATATTTCAAGCCTCACGAATGATGAGTTTCGCTAATGCTCAGCAAATTATTTAATTTTTTTCAAATATAACAGAACTAACGTAAGCGGATATAAAGTCACAATATAAGGACGCAGAGCTGAACATTATAGATACCAAATCATAATAGCAAAGTTATCGCACTTTTCAGTACAAGTCACTGTTAGTCAAAGTTTCAAACTTCATGTTTATGTCTTTTGTGACGTATACATATTATCATTATAAATTAACTTAAAAGATACTTATGGAATTAAGAGTACAAACTCAAAAAATAGGGGTTTGATAAGTGTTTTTGAACTAAAACGGACATCATCTATTAACGGATATCATTTTCATACTAACAGACATACAAGTTAAGGACTTAAGTAGTTTTAAGAAAAAAATTGTCGCAAATATTTTCTGATATTCTTATAAAGTTCTAAGGAGCTTGTATTCCGATAACTATTTTAAACAATACAAAACTTAAATTTGAACTTACAGCTAATATACATTTAAAGCCATAATTCGAGTAAATTTATCTGCATGTTTATCGAGTCTTTACGTTTCTCCAATAACATTCACCATTACAATGTTCCAGTTAGTGAGGAACCATTTCTGATATGTTTGTGAAGTAGAGTGATGACTATATTATTTATTCAATATTGAATATTTTATGTACATATTGAAAAACACGTATCCATCTCAGTTTCCAATTGGAAATGTTTGAGATTTTTCAAAAAATTTAGTTTACAATTTACATTTTTTATTTCAAAAATCTCTTTAAGTAATAATGTTTATAGTATAACCACGTCATGGGCTGAATAAAACAACGCCAGAAATACTGCATAGCATTTATTATTTTAATTAATATGTGAATGTGACAACCAGTGCATCAGTTACCCTGGTCCCGGTATCTGGACCACAAGTTAGATAGCTTGTGACTTCTGAACAAACATTTTCATTGTTCCTATCTGATTTTGCAGTAGGTTGGCATTCCTGTCAATGTGTGATGAAAATTATATTCCGATAAACAATTGTAGTGGAAAATGTCGTAACAACTCGGAGTTGGTATTATTTTCAAATATAGCATTTTTTTATTTTTTTTAGAGTAAAATTATTATTAATAGTGTAAGTAAAACCATGTAAAGGTGAGAAAGGAATCTAAGGAGTTGTTTCTATAACTGTATCATCACAATCGACAAGTTATAATCTCTTATAAAGTAAAGGAAAGCTTTGGTGGTAATCTCATCAACTAATTGAATAAAGTAAAAGATGTAGACTATAATTCTCCTTAAATCTGTACAACATCGTTTTAGAAATGATTGAGTTTAAACAAATTAAACGCATTACGTAATGAGTTTTAATCCGAGGTCAGCTAAAATTCACTAGTTTTCAATTATTTTTTAAATATTTACACACTACTATATAATGCCTAAAAAATGTCTCTAAGACACATTGAAGAAAATAATTCTCGTAGTACCCTTTTCACTTCTTATAAATTATGTGCGTATGGACCATAAAACATCTGGATTGACATTCGCCGCCTTCGCCCGAAGAAGGCCCATGGCCCGGACTCCTTAGGAACTCCAGCATTGAAGAACCTGCCGGCTTGGGTGATCGTCACGATCACCTGCATCTTCAACTCATGCCTACGCCTGGCTCACTTCCCGACCACCTGGAAGGAAGCCAAGGTGATCATGATACCCAAGCCCGGCAAGGACCCTCTCTTATCGGAGAACCACAGGCCGATCTCCTTCCTGACTGTGCTCTCCAAGATTCTGAAGATGACCGTCTTGGCGAGATTCCCTGAGGAATTCTATCAGGACAGAACAATTCGGCTTCCGCACCGGCCACTCCACCACCCTTCAGCTTCGCAGAGTCCTGAACAACATCACCGGAGCTGTAGGAAGGAAGCACCACTCCAATTCGGTCCTGATAGACGTGAGCAAAGCCTTCGACAAGGTGTGGCACGAGGGACTGCTCTTCAAGCTGTCATCGTCTCCAGTGCCTGGCAGGATTTTCCGGCTGCTCCGCAACTATCTCCACCTCCGGACCTTCTCCGTCAGCGTTGCCCGATCCACCTCCACGACCCGCCCAGCGACATCTGGTGTGCCACAGGGATCAGTCCTCGGCCCGATCCTGTACCTGTGGTACACAAACGCATTTCCGGTCGCTCCGAGAGTGCAGCTCTCCCTGTACGCGGGGACGATTGCACTCCTAACGGTCACTTCTGCCAACCTGAGTATGGCTGGATTCTACATCTAGCGGCAGCTGCATCTACTGGAGCCCTGGTTGACCAAGTGGAGGATCAACGTCAACGTTGACAAATGTGAAGCCATAAACTTCCCAAGGACAAGGAGACAAGCGGACGGCCGTCACCTGTCACTCAACGGCGACGCCATACCGTGGAAGACTTCAGTCAAGTACCTGGGGGTACTCCTGGACTCCAAGCTGACCTTCACACCTCACGTCAAGAGGATCTGTGGCCAAGCGAGGAAGGGCTTCGGCAGCATCGGCCCCCTGCTCAACTCCACGAAGCTACTGACCAGGACGAAGGTCCTGCTCTTACACGGCTCTGATACGACCAGTGCTCACATATGCGGCCCCAGCATGGTACCACCTCACCTGCAAGACCGCAAGGAGGCAGTTGCTCGCTGTCCCAGAGCGGGTGTCTCCGGGCGGGCCAATGGGTCGCCCTGGTTCGTGAGGAACACCGTTGTCAGGGCTTCGTCCAACGTCCCTACCATCAGGAGCTTCGTGGAGAAAGCCTGACATCGAGCCTTGAGGTAGCTGAAAAGTCCTCACCGTGGGATCACATCCGTGAACTTCGCGCCCAGGAGGTCCCCCAACTGCGTCTTCCCATGGATGACTGATGACATCGACTACAACTTCGACTGCACCACGACACTTCACCCCTCTGACAGGTAGCGAAAGCTACTAGGGCTTTGACCCTTGAGACACAAGGCAAAAGCCTAACCGGCAGAGGCCTTGAAAGATGTGGGGGATCCACCCCCCCCCACAGTCACAGCGACTTGGACTTGGACATTTGGATTGGATAAAATATGTAATTGTAGACTGATTCTTTCTGTACATTTATAGTACTGAAGAGATTTAAAACCATAAATAACAAGTTGTTTCTGCTTAAGCATAAAACATAAATAAATGTTATTCAACATAAGTATCAATACACAAGAAAATACATTTATTGCAAAAGTCCTTAAAATTAAAATCCTCTTAACTGAAAATGCGTTATAATAACATAGGAATTGTTTCACTGTTTTTTTTTTTCTTTAATTGATTATCGCAAGACTAGAATGTATATAGTTTTGGTTAAAAAGATTATTTAGAGAAAATCTTTGATTTGTAAATAATTAAGTAAGTCGTCCATAAATCTTTGTCTCGATCCTGGTCTTCGCTATAGTACTCCTGGTGTAGATTTTTCCACGCCTTAACGTCTTTGAACATTAAACTGAACAGTTAAAAAAGTCCTGGCTCTTATCAAGCTTTTGGCCATTGCACTTGTTCTAGTCGTGTTTTTGGAACCTACCGTTAAGTTTAACGATCTGTATTTATCTAAAGCTTTATGATACATGTCCTTTGTTGTTTCCATGGATAAAAAAAATATTAATACGTACACTGGTGTGTATATTTCACCTGTTTCTTTTTTGTTTCGCTTTTTGCCTTTACTTGCTTGTTTACGTCATGACTATTATTAGAATTAAGTACATGTTATTATTTCATGTTCAATGAAATCTTACGCATTATATATTTTTCAATATTTATGGATGTTATATACGTGGAATGAATTTTTAATTTAAAAATTAATTATTCATATATATAACGTATTCCAACAATTAATTCACCTATACAGGAGATTTTTTGCAATGAATAAACTTTAAATATTCCGAGTCAATTTTTAATATAATTTTATTCGTGTAATATGGCCTGTAATAATTTTGAGAGAAGTTCAAAAGTGCACTGTTTTGTATACTACGTAAATTAGGTACGTAAAAGCAACAATCAGAAAAATCCAAGTTTTTTTGTAAATAGACAAATTAGCAATACCGTAAAACGGTCATATCGATAAAGATTTCAGGCTAATAATTCTACAGTAATATATTGACACATACAACCATAATCTAATAAAGGAACAGATCTTTAATATAGGGTGTTATTCAAATGTTTATATGGTAGGTACTCATATTAATGTATAATTTAATAACATGTATTTCGTTAAACTTTTGGTACTACACATGACTAATTAAAAACATTATTTCAGGTAGAACTACCTGTTTTCAGAGCAGAAATGATGGTAAACCATATGTTTTGTGTACAGAGAGGATGAAATAAAGTACAAAACACAAATTAGCAGTTATATACAAAACGTACCTTAGAATGTTACAACTATAATATAAACCCAAGAAAAAAATCTGTATAATATGTTAATTTTTTCTGGTACTATATGATGCGATAAATATTCGTTAAAACTAAGACCTAAACTGTTTTAGGTAACAAGTGATATTTAGATCATAAACTGTAATGAAAGTACCTCATCCATGTAAGTCCTGGTCCTGGTCCTGGCCATCAAATACTGTTCCTGGCTCTACTTCCGCGACTAGTTGTGAGTTGGACGAAGATTAAACACGGTGCGTCATTTCACTTTCAAATTATTAACTAAAATATAAAATTATATACCTACGTTGTTTCCATGGATATTAAATAATATGTTATGTATCCTTTTGCACGTTTCTCATATGCTTTTCTTATCTTTGCGACGTCACGACTGCTACTAACATTTAAACCATTTCTTGTTACACAAACACATGCATTCTAAGAAGACAAACGTTTGAATAAAACACAATAACATAAGTTATAATATGTTTTTTCCCTGCCTCAAGTTATGTGCTAAATTTATATTTATACATTATTATCTAGGGATAATTATTCGACATGACATTTCATACTCTTGCTAATAATTAGTCTACATTAACGTGCTTTTAAATTTATAAAAAATAATATAACTAATCACATACAAAAATGCATCACCAACCATATAAAAATGTATGCTTATGTTAAAATGCGAACTTTTAGAAGATTTCTGGATGAATATACCTCAAAGTAAAACTGAGACATCGGAGGGCTTATTACTTACTTATTATGTCAGAGTCTCAGGTAACAAAGGCACATTGTGAGAGAATGTACATAGCTTTAATATCAAATACTTGCAATGAAAGGCTTGAAAGCTTGAAAACCTATAAATGAGTAGGCCTATAATAATTTAATGTTAAATTAGGGCAATATAGTTAAGGTATTACATCATGTAGGTTTGTTAGCGAAATACCTTAACTATATAATTATGCAGATCAAAGGTTAATAATACATTTACGTAATTCAATGAAACACTTAGAGGATCCTTTGTTTTTATTTCCAACAAATAAAGGAAACCGGCAGTTTATTTACTATACACAAAATCCGTGCACACGAACCACAACTGGTGGACTGAGTATACGGGCGAGTAACGCAACTGTTGATTTACAAAATATTATATTTTTATTTTATGAGTATTTCATATAATAGAGTCAATTACAAAATATCCTTATTGCCTAAACCAGTGAAATGAGTATATGGTTATTGAAAAACTATTTCATGATTTTAATTCCTTGGTTGTATTAAACAAATTTCATATAACTATAATTTAAGTACATTTAGGAAAATATAAGTACATTTAGGTAAAACTCATCTTTGCTGGGCATAATTTTTATGTGTTGAGTACATAGGCTGCTAGTTACTATATTTTTACTTATTGAAAAATCTTCAAACAATAAATATAAACAAATTTGAATTAATTTGAAATTTATAAGCAGCTAAATGTATTTGGAATTTATGTCCAAGAAATTTAACAGATATTTCGTGTGCTAAATTTCATTTAACAACTTTTTATTAATTACCGAGTTTTAGTATTAAAATATTAAGTATTAAAAGTGTAAATTATCATAATTTTTTTAAAGAACCCTATCATACATGTTCTTTAGTTTTAATGGGTTATAATTTTAATATACAAAATTATGGTTTGAAGCATATTATAATTTTATTCGGAATTTTTGTCAAGCCAAACAATTAGAATCTTACAGCACAAGAATATCAAAACTTAAATGTATCGAATTCTTTTTATATCCTTGTATTCTTAATGCGAAGGAATTACAGAGCTCAAGTGTGGTGTTGGCCTGCGAAACAGAATGAAGTATCCCCTACAATTAAATTTAAAAAAATAAAGTATATCTGGAAAAAATTTGATTCTAGTAGTACTCTTATCCCAAAATTGTTCATGGATCCCCATGAAAAGTTTTCCACGTTAGTCTAAGCGTACATACATGCATGGTCGTGCTTTTTCGGTCGCTCGATTGCTTAGTAAGCTAATTTGTCATTTTTAGTTTTTATGTTGTGTAGTATTTATAGTTTTCAAAAGGTTGACACGCTAATATATTTCTTTACTTAAAACTTAAAATTTAATTTGTGGAAATTGCATTGGTCTCTTAATCCAATATTTATAACAAAAACCTGATATCATATTTTTCCTTTAAATGTATATTCAATTGTAAACTATAATTAAAACTAGGGAAATATTATTTAATACAACATATTTTTAAATACATACATACGTACAATAATACATTAAAATAAGCTATTTTAGCTAACTAACGAACTATTATCTTCATAAACTCCCTCACATAAACCAAAATTGGAATGAACCGCCTTCCCTACAAGGAAGGGTCTAAAGCAGATGTTACAATCTTGATTGTGTGTCCTATTAACTATTGTTTAGTGTTTTGCATGGTTATTTTTTACTATGTAATATGCATGAGCCAATTTAAAGCATGGCTAAAGGATACAATTATTTAAGAGTATGTAGCATCTTGCACCTGAATGAGTGAATATATTCATGTCGTTAAAATGGTTGCCTAAAAAGAGAATGCTAATGAAAAACTTATAAATTTTTATTTAGCGTAAAAGAAGGCGCATAATGTATAATACATTGATACACTTGTGTATCCGGAAATATAAATACTTCTAAGAAAAACCATCGTTTATAGCCTTGGCCGGTCATAAAATTATTTCATTTAGAAGCCTATACGTGTTTTTATAAGTCATAAGATGGCAGTTTACATTGTATAGCACATAAACCTGCTTTTTCGATTGAAGGGATATAGGAATTTATCTTAAGACAGAAAACACACTGCACTTTCTATGGCGGTGTATAAAGGGTTAAAAATTTGTAATTTTCCACAAATCATATTGACAGTTGCTTTACACACATAAGCCCAACTGTCCTACGGTAAATAAATTTATAATTAGCGTCAGGTAAGCGTAAAAAACCTTATAATATTGCTAAATTCAGTTAGTTGTCTGAAGGTGGTATACCTGTTCTTAGTGTCCAACGATTAGTTGTAATTGTGTCAAACTAATAGAAATAATTCTTTAAAAAATATTGCTATTTTATTTTTTAGTTCTTTTAATCCTTCTCTTAATCTGAATTGAAACGAAATGACAAATATCACAATACAAATGTCATGGACTCGAGACCAAATCCAAAGTGATGGTCGTAACACGAGTAATTACAATAGCAATCAATAATAGTTTTTATTATGTTTAAAGTGAAATATGCATGTGAAAACAAGAGCCTCAGTTACTCCAATATCTGGGTATAAACCATAATACCTCTAAGGCTAGGTAGCTCGTCACTTCCTAACAATTATTTTGATTGTTCCCATCTGATTTTGCAGTGGATTGGATATCCTTTCAGTGTGTAAATAATGATATCCCGATAAACAATTTTAGTTATGTTTTATACCAACTAGAACCTGGCATTATTCTTAAATGTAGCATTTTTTTACTTTCTTCGGAGTAAACTTATTATTAACATTGGAAGTTCAACATTTAAAAGTGACAATGGAATCTAAGTTGTTTCTAAAACTATACAATTTTAATCGGCAATTTCTAGTCTCTTGTAAAGTGGATGAGAGCTGTAAAGGTAATATTATTAACTAGTGCAATAAAGTAAAAGATATGGACCATAATTTTCCTCAAATATGTACCATACCATTTTTAGAAATCATTGAGTTTAAACAAGTTAACGCAATACGTTATGAATTTTAATCCTAAATGAGCTAACATTTACTAATTTCAAATTATTTTCAATATTTACAGAACTATTATATGCCTTAAAGATGTCTCTCAGACACAATTAAGTTAATAATTCTCTTGGCAATCTTTCCACTTTTTATAAAACATGTGAGAATGGATCTTAAAAGATTTGGAGGTTTTCAAGAAGATAGTTGTAAACTGATTCTTTCTGTACACTAAGAGTATTGAAGCGATATAAAACCATAGATCACAAGTTCTTTCAGTTTGTCCACGATATATACGAAAGTTACTTGTTAGTCAAGATAAAACAAGAAAATTGAATTATTGTAAAATTCATTAAAAATTATAATTCTTTTCAACTGCAAACTCGTTATAATTAAATTGGAACTGTTTACCTTTTTTGGCTGTGGTTAATTATCGCTAAATCTAAGATGTAAATTCCTTTCATTAAGAAGAATAATCAAAGAAAATAAGTTAAAAGAAGAAAAGTAACTCATCTATAAGTCCTTGTCTCAGTCCTGGTCGTCGCCAGCGTACTCCTGCTGTTGATTTTCCACATCCTGCGTGTTAAACGATTTAGAACATTAAACGGAACAATTAAAAATGTCCTGGCTCTTATCAAGCTCTTGGCCATTGCACTTGTTCCTGGTCGTGCTTCTGTATCCTAACGTGGCGTGAGTTCAACAATTTTTGTAAATAACAGTATCGAATTTATCAAAAACTTTGTAATTCATGTTCTTTCTTGTTTCTATGGATATTTAAAATATATTAATATGTACACTATTGTATATTTCATCTTTTTGTTTTTTATAGATTTCCCTTCACTTACACTATTAACAGTAAATAGATTTTTTTTATCAGATTACCCGAACACATGCATACTATAGAAATAAATATGTTTTATTTCTCGTCTTACCATAATGTAAACGTATAAATTATCATAATTTAGATCATTCAGGCATAATACTGGATATGTCGTCATCGCTAAATAGTGTATCTGCAAGTAAAAGAACCTTGGTAGATTACTTTTCCCTTTGATGTATATAACTTAAATAGTCTACATAACAGTCTATGTAAATTAAAATTGTAAAGTTCCTTAGATTATACAACTCATGATATCGATAAGTTATTAAATAAGCAATACATTATTTGAAATATGGGTTGGAACAGTTTACGCCGATCTACGTATAATAGTCAATACCTGTATGCTGCGGACAAAACTTAGGCTATAACTAATTTCGTAACCAGTATGCACTGTTCGATCCTCTGTCCTAACACTAGTAGGGTTGTATTACTGTTTTAATTAACTTTCTATACTCATTGTATAGTTGACATTGATTACTATCCTGTACTTTAACTATTTATTATTTTACATTATTAGGCCTTCACGTTGCGTATCATAGTAGAGACTTTTTAAATTTCTGTATAAAAAAACTATTATATTATTCCAAAATAGTTGTGATATTCCTTTATGTAACTTATATATTTACAACCCAGCAGGGATCACTTCTCACTGTTTTATACCTTCCAGCTGAACTTACCACTAAGAACAACAAAAACCGATGTGTCACTTAAATCTCGCCAACGTTATGGATGTCCAAAAGCGGCACATCCCTAACCGCAACTGTCAAGATTCTTGGGGTCAGGTTAATTCGACATTTCTAGTCTATTGCGGCAGATAAATTTTGGAGATGGAAGGGTTCGTTTTATAAGAGAGAAAGGTTCTTGCCAGCCTGGACAAAAGGGTGTGTCGCACCCTACCTGTTTTGACTAAAGAGGCCGGTTCAAAAATGGCCTCCCACTCTTTCGAGGGTACATGATGAGATTAGTACCCTAAATTATTCCTCATGGATGCCAATATGAGGCGATCCCTACCTCTAACATTGCCCATCCATAATATCCTGTTACTCCAGAAGCAGCGCAAAGATCCTTATATGACAAGGTTCAATTTATAAGTTTCTTTTCCTAAGGGTATAAAAATATTTATATTGGAAGAGTTTAAAAATAAAGTTATCTTTAGGCCGTTTTTGCCTTGAAATTTTTTTTTAATATATACTCGCAAAGGACGTTAAAGCTTACTTCACGTGTATAATCTATTTGTTGAGTAACCGCATTCATAAAGAAAAAGCTCTTTAGTATTTTAATTTCATAGCATATAGTCACGATTAAACTTTCAGATATTATTTTTTTAGTTAAAAAAAGTCTGTTGGCCTTTTTTCAAAATGAGCGCATTCAAAATCTTATGGCACATTTTCTACCCACCTCTTTAGGAACGCTAAACTTAGATCTAATCAATTCACAAATATTACTTTCCACACATGACATATATGGTATCCTGCGGGATACTTTAGTTTATCATGAGTAGATGAAGTAGGTGATTTTAATAGTAATCCTCAGCAAAGACATGTTTGATACATACTTAACTTTGCTCTTTGCTCACGAAATTAGAAAGTTTTTGTAACCCTTGATGTTTTATGCCACTCAACAAGGTTTACTTGTACGTAATTCTGCCCTAAAAAGATATTTCTGGTGGTACTCTCAAGTATTGTTACAATCCATATACCTACCAAATACTGGATATTGATTATTCTACCTCAACGGTCATAAGATTGAATTAAATTTCCCCTACAGTTAAAATGTCGTGTACATTAAAATTTACGGTACTACACTTCCTTGTTTCTTTCTCTTGCAATATCACATGCTTAGATATGTTCCAAAATTCTGATAAAAAAAAAATATTATATTTTATTTATGAGAGATTTAATAACACATAGTTAATTACTTTATTGAGTTTAATCAGAGAATAGTGAGATTAATTATGAGATGTGTTAAATAGGACTCAAATAACAAAATATAATGTCTTTTTCTATTAGTTTACGTTATCAGGGAATATGTAACCTCAAGTATATTTAATTTCCCAGCTTAGAAATTATTTGTTTAAAATTATGAAAAGTGTACAACTCTACAGCAAATTTTACGATGAATTGATACTGTTATGCATTTTAAATTTTTTACAATGGATTCTACGTTTAGGAGCCTTTATTACTTCAGGTTGCGAAAGTCATATCCTCTAACCGGGACTCGAACTCAAGCCTTTAAATCGATAAGCTGAGACGGTGATCGATTAGCTAGATTAGCTACTAAGATAGTAAAAGATGTCTAATAGGCACATTCTAGTAATTCTTTATTCTGCACCTTCCTACTAGATGTCAAAATACAGCTGTTGTATAACTTTTACGAATAGCAAATTCTATGTTATAATGAAATGTCACTTAGTTAAGGTGAGATACTCAATATTTTAAGGCGACAATAGAGCACGGTACAGAATTGATAACTGTTCAACTTGAAATTGTTTTATTTGTATGTTTTTTTTTTTGGCTCAAAGAGGCTCTTAACGTCTCGTCTAGAAGTTTAGTAATTGATTTTCATTCGGAATGTCTATGAAGGTTTAATTTTGACCTCTGGTGGTGGTTCAAGTAAGATTTTGATTAAATCAACAATTATAGACTATATTTCTACTCAAAAAGTTTTACAATACCGTACGTAATTTTTAAGTGCAAGCAATCAAATATAATTAAGTTATAAATTTTATTCCTAAGTCAAATTACTTTCACTAATTTCAAATTATTTACAATGGCTGAAAGATGTCTCTCAAGCAAATTTAACTAAATAATTCTCTAAGTAATCTTTATATTTTTTATCAAATATGTATGAAAGGACCTTAAAACACTTAGAGATGATATTGAAGGTGATTGTAAACTTATTCTTTCTGTTCACTTAGAGTACATTAAGGATTTAAATAAATAAAATGACTGAAAGATGTCTCTTAGACATATTTAAGTAAAACTTTTTTAAGTAATCGATACTCTTTATCAAATATTTATGAACTGATCTTAAAATATTTGGGCGTTGTAAACCGATTCATTAAAAATGCACATTAATTTTCGAGGAAAATAATGAACCACAATTATAATGAAAAAAAAAACATTGTAGTCAAAAACATAAAAATCTTCGTAAGAAAACATGACTTATAATTATTTAAAGAACGTTTACAGATATTCTCTAAAACGATTCATTATAATTTTGCAAGCAATAGAGTATTATTATTATTAATTGTTAAATTTAATATAGGCAAAAATGAATTCTGATAAGTTATTTCTATGGCTGTATTACTTTAATAGTCTTGTAAATTTAAAAAGAGCTCTGGTGGTAATTTCAGAAACTAAAAGGAAAAGTTTAAGATAATAGACCGTATTTCTCCTCAAATTTGTTCAATATCCTTATTAAAGTTTTCAGTGCAAACAAGTAAATATAATTAAGTTATTAATTTTAATCCTAAGTCAACTAGAATTCACTAATTTCAAATTATTTTTAATATTAAACTATAAAATGCCTGAAAGATGTCTCTCAGGCAAATTTAACCAAGTAATTCTCTAAGTAATCTTTACACTTTTTATAAAATATGTATATATGTGAAAGGACCTTAAAACATTTAGAGATGATTTTGAAGGTGATTGTAAACTGATTCTTTCTGTACACTTAGAGTACTTAAAGGATTTAAATCAATACATCAGGTGTTCTTTCGGTTTGCCCACAAAATATAAGAAAGATAATCTTTGATTTAGATAAACTTCACTTGCAAATACAATAAAATAGTTTTAAATTTCCTTAAACACTAAATCCTGTTAATAATTACATTATTAAACTCTTTCAATGTGTTTTTCTGTAATTATAAATCTCTAAATCTAAGATTTAAACTACTTTGTGTTGGAAGAATAGTTAGAGAAAATCTTTGAATTGTAAATAATTAAAGTAACTCATCTATAAGTCCTTGTCTCGATCGTGGTCTTTGCCATAGTACTGGGTGAATCCCAGTGTAGATTTTCTACGCCCTGCGTGTCTAATGACTTTACTTATTATACTGAAGTACGAAAGGTTTCCTGGTCCTTATCAAGCTTTTAGCCTAGTCGCACTTGTTTTTGGTGGGCTCCTCCAAATCAACGTGGTGTGTGTTCAACGAATTACTATTTACTGTAAAATTACTGTAAACTAATTTTCAATTTATCGAAATCCATTGAATTATATCTGCTTCTTAGTTTCTATAGATATTATAACAATATTAATATTGACACTGTTGTATATAATTCACCTGTTTCTTCACGTGCTTGTGTACATTATACTAACATTAAACCGTTTCTTAATTCTATCGCCTGTTCTATCTTCTATTATTTTAACCTTTCTTAATATTGTACTACATTTTAGCTATTAACTCCCTGGATTCCATTAATGATAATTTTGCTTACTCTATTAGACCCTAAGTGGGTTGAAGGTTATAGTTGTTAGTACTTGTAAGCAGGTTGAAGCATTGCACAAGAAGTACTTTTATATACAGAACAGAAAGTTAATATATTTTAACTTATAGTAAACCTAAATTTTAGGTTGACATATTTCAATTCTTATATAATTCAAACTCACATATAGGATCAATTCAATAGGACTAATATAGATCATGAAGTGTTTCTGGAGTAGCTTGATTAAGAAATTAAAACATCAAGAGTAGAATTTTTATGTTAAAATCTACACAACAGATATAGATAAATGTTTACATAAAGATTATAGCAGTTTAGATACATCATGATAGTTTTGATAAAGTATACACTAAATACACAACATGAATTCTTGTTAATTCTTTAGATTAAATGAATCAGTACACATATTCATAGAAACTAAACACCAGTTTCTTAGGAAAATAAAATCTTAGGCACACAACTTATTGTTAGGCTCTCTATATACATATACTTAAAACTGTTCTCACTTTTAGATAGTTTGAAACAAAATTTCCTTTAGTACGAGACATATGTTGTAACATACATATTCAATACAGTTATTTGTGTTTTTGTGTAAAGCAATAGTAAATTTACTACTGAAACGTACTGAAACTATTTTTTCTGAAACGTTTTAGTGGCCTTCAGTAAGAGATCTTGAATCTATTATTTTAAGCTATTGTGAATTTCTTACATACAATTTTACAATTTTAAGTAAATACCTTTTTATTTAAACAGTTATAATTCTTAAACTGCAAAATATTGAACGAATTAAACAAAAAGTAAAAATTCTGCAGCGAGTTCTAGGTTTTATTGATACTCTTATTTAAATTCATACACTGACGAAGAAGTTTTGATCACGAATGATTATACTTCAAACTAGGTTAAGATTATTGTTACTATGTGTATACAGTGTGCGCGAACAAGCACTCGAACTCGGGCTATTGAGTTGTTAAGCTGAGGCAGTAATTACTCAGCTATGGTGGGAGGTGTCTACTAGACACATTCTGGTGATTCTTTATGCAGCATGTGACGACTGATCTGAAAGTACACATTTTTGGAAATACATATATTGGAAAATATTAAAGTGATTCTATATACTTGCTTTAGGTACATGTGGAATTAAAAACTGGCCAAAGCGCACATTTAATCGAGAACGTACCGTAGATTTTACGAAGAACGTACAAGTGGGATTTATTTTGTATATTATGTATATTAATCATCCTATTAAAGATATAAAAGTAATGAAAAGATCAAAAAACATAAATTTCAGTTTGCTTTTGACCACGTTACTATTTGTGTAATATACAGAATTTTTATATATTATTGTTTATGTATAATAGTACATGCACTGGTCTAGTGTAATATGCTGTGATAAATTATCGATAAAACCAGGATTTAAACTACGTACTTTAGATTTCATGAGATGGTGAGAGCAGAAACGATGATCTATCAAAAATAAAAATTACTCACAGTAGATCCTGGTCCTAGTCCTTTCTAAGAGCCTCACATCCTGTCCCTTGTTCGGTGGTTCTCCGAGTTACTGCGATTAGAATGATTTTTAAATATAGCAGTGAAGAGTTCAACACACTTTTAAATATACTTAACTTTTCTTTCGTTGTTTCCATAGATAGAAGTAATTTAGATGTGTACTTATGTAGTGTACACATCAGCTGGATTATTTAACTAAAATTTTCCTATTTTATCACACGTAATTGATGTTCTTTTATAGTTACGGTCACAACGATAAGATTAATTTTATTTCTTTTTAGTCTAGGGGCCAAGCATTTACAACTATAAACGAAAAGCCTCGAGATACGTAAAATTTAGGAAATATTTCCTCCAAACATCAAATTGATAGTCAAAACTAGATTTTGTGCGGGTCGTAGTAAAGGAACTATAAAGAAGTAAAATAATCAAGTGATATTTTTAGGAAATATAGTAGTTTTTATTAAAGATATTTAAATCCAACCATCAGTCAACGATAAGGAAAGACCAAATTAGCCATTTTCAGCCAAGTATTTGTTAGCGATATTGTCAAATATTCCAGGTTTTTATATATTTAGAAAGGGTGATCTACGACACTTTAAACGCGTACATTATTCCTTGTACAATACACTAGTATACTAATTTGTATGATTTACTCTAACATTGGTCATTATTCGTTCTCAGCGTGCCCTAATCTGACATGACTCAGGGTTTATATCAATTACTAAGTATTGCACAGCCCCGGAACAAGAAAAGGATTTAGTTGTTGATTATACACTTCTTTAACATGTTTTTTGTATTGCAACTCACTTTCAATCCGAATAAGGGCTTTTAATCTACAGTTAGAACATAGAATTGTGTCTATACCGATATCAATAACACATTGTTCAAAATAGTATAGGATATCATATTATTAAATGTTCAAAACGGAATACTTTATAACTACATAGTACCTTACATTGACTTAAAAACATCTAAATATAAAAATGAATTAAATATCCAAATATAAACTTCTTGTGTCCTGTGATTGTACACTTTGTTATTATTCAAATAAATACTTATTATATGTATACCTTTAAACATTTATAGCTAATACATCACTTACATATGTATTGTAAGGTAAGCGATGAACTTTAAACACCTAAACCAGTAATTCAGGGTGTAACACAGACGTTAAATTACTGGCTTCTCCGTCAGTTCTTGGAAACTGAGGTAAGAACCTAGGATTGTAATTAGTAAACGATTTTGTAACTTAGGAAGATGATACGACATTAATCGGAAAAGTAAGAAAAGATTTTTCAGAAATTGTCAATTTTATCCAGGTTTTTTGCTCGCATAGAAAACATATTCGCAGAAATATACCTTAATTACGGAAGATATACCTATATATTATATTTTCTATTGGTTGTAATATTAGTCAGTAGAATATAATATAAAATAAATGTTTTAACTCTATTGCAACTATTAGTTATCGGCCTTGACATTGAATACGCTTTTGTGGAGAAAATAATTAACTGATATACTTCTTAATTAAATTTCCAAAAGAAACAGCAAAATATCTACCGGACAGAATATACACCTATCTATATTCTGAACAGCTGGTGGTCTTTCGGTTTCACTTTGTGGTCGAAAGTCACCTTCAGTGTAATTCTACTACGTTAGATACTTTATTTATGGGCTTGTGTTAATCTTCATGCCTCTATGATTCGTCTGTGGACACTTGGATCTGTGTATTCCGTTCTTAGGCGAGATGTGGTCGTTCGACGTTCAACATAACTTTATGGAAGGTTGAAACACATCGTAGGACGGGTTAGGTTTAGAAATATATGTCTCGCCACCCGTCTGTCTGTGTGTTAGAGCGTATCCTTCAAGGTCCTGAATGTTTGGCAATTATTATAGTCCTGCCTGTTCCGTTTACTCATCTGACCTAGCTCTGGCGAGTTCCTACTCTTGTCAGCCTAATGTGAGAAAGAATTCAAAGCCAACGGCTATAACTTCTGTGGTGTTCATGGCACAATCCATGTCACTACATGAGTATTTTCATTTCCTAGTACTCAGTCTTTATATACCACACTGGATGAGTGTATAGGCTTTTGGAATTAGACTTTAAATTCCTTTACTTTTTAAACATTTTAGTACTAGCAACGAAATAGTGTACAGGGAATTGACAGTCCACTCAAAACTTCAATCGTTATTGATTGGTAGCTTAAAACTTTAGGAGAGGAGAAGGAAGTCAGACTCCTTATATGTAAGAAATGAGAAATTAGCAAAACTCTTTTATATTATTCTTTACATTTGTTACGTGTTACGTATTAGGCTTCGCTAAGATTGCATGCCAAAATTTGAATTCTATATAGCTTGTTTTATTTTCGATTCATACTGTAGACAGATAAACAAACAATCATACATGAAAGAAATGTTTACATCCACGGGGACTAAAGAGAAATCGTGTGAGCTTAATGAGTATTATGCTTCTATGACCCTTAGTCAAATTACATGTTTGTTCTGCACCATCAAATAATTTATTTTGTCTATGTAGAAACCTCATGCAAGGTTCTATGACAGTACTCAAATAAAATGTCTGGTAAGCAAACGAGGGTACTACAGCATAGGTGTGCAATGGAATCATATATTGCCAGTAACTTTCAACATTGACCACAATATATTATTATTTTACTCTATGAATAAAAGTGTCATAAAATCTTACATGATAATACACAGTGTAATGACATGTTTCTTTATTACCTATTTTATCGTTTCTATCATGGTTGCATGTAATAACAAAAATATTCGCTAACTCTCTGCCAAATCCGATCCATTGCCATACACTATTATCAGACACAGTAACGCAGCTATGGTTGGAAGAGCTGATTCTATGTGAGTGTTAAGTTTAGCTCCAGTTTACCTTTCTATTACGTGCAGCAACTGAAATCAAACTTCTTCCACATAAGCAAATCTTACGTGCAATCAAATCTTCTAAACAGTACACAGCTGTGGTGACAAGGAATGATTCTGTGAGGCTGTGAATGTTAAATTTTAAAACGATGCGGGGGTTTCCTTTTAACTTTTTTAGTTTATTAACTTTATTTTTGGATAGCTTTAGATGAACATGACTAGAGATTTAAGAAGTCTGCAACAGCATCAGACTTTAGACACTGTGCTAAGAGGTAGGTGAACTGAAGCCAAATCTAACAATCCATTGAATCTGCCCTTCCCACCATATCTGCGTTATGGAAGACTAGGTAGCTCCACCGTGCTTTTGGATAGTGTCAGTCAACATCGTAGTGCACTCAATTGTGCACCTGATGAGACATGAGGATACAGGGTGCGTTATGAAAGTAATGAGCATTTCCTTGCGGTACAAACTCAAAATGGACGATTCCTCGAAAGTCAAAGAATACAATCAGTATTATTTTGATATGAGACTTGCTCATGTGCACTTTTTTGGGTTTGGGAGAAGTTTATGTGTGCGACTCGGAGCTCTGTCTTTCGGATTCTGCATTTAACTACGTACTGATGAGGGTGCCCTCTCGATTTAGAAGTTTTGCTGACGCATGATTCTCGAAAACAACTTATTCTATTTCCCAATGAAACGGAAAATAAATTATTATTAGTTACAAAGAGAAATTGTATTATTTAAATGTAGTATTGCAATCTAATTGATCATACCTAATACTGTATAATATTAATTGGCCGTTTATTATCTATTGTACTGTAAAAGAGAGCTCTGGCGTGAATTTTAGTAACTAATAGATTGAGTTAAAAAATTCTAGAACATATTTATGTTACAATTATACTGCACTGAGTCTTTAATTATCTAATTATTACAGTAAAACAAAAATTAGTTACCGTTCTTATATCTTAAAAAAATTGCATTGACTAATTTAAACTCGTTACGAAAATCTTGCTTACTAGAAATGCTAAAAATATTGCTGTAAAACACAAGTTAGAACATGCTTCTCATAATCAGTTAAATATATTTTTGATATAACTACGTGACACTTTAAACATTTTCTTATGGCAATTTGGGTAAAAAGTAATGTAAACTGATTCTCCCTGTACTCTTTGTTTACTGAGAGGATTAAACACAGCAAAAATTAGTGGCTTTTACAACAAAACAACGAATTGAATGAACTATATTACATTTGCACTTCTGTTAGCACTACATATGAACTATTCCGTTGCTTTGTGCTGTGAATAATACTCGCTAAAACTAGGATGTAAATTGCTTTGGGTAGAGGATTAGTGATTATAAAACAATGATTATGAATTAAAGTAAATAATCCATGTAAGTCCTGGTCCTGGTCCTGCTCCTGGCTATCACAACGTGTTCATGGTGCTACTTCCGCGAATAGCTGTGATTTGAGCAAAGTTTGAAAAATGCACCAATATTATTTAAAATTTTATTATTAATTTTAATCAATGCTACGTAGTTTCCTTGGATATAAAATAATATTTTATGTCATCTGCTGCTTACGTCTCACCTGTATCCGTGTATTGCTTACGTCACCACTCTACTAAAACTAAACAGAAAGCTTGTTATCTGACTACCCCAACACATACATTTTAAGGTGACACGTAATTATAAAGGTTTTCGTAAGGATTGTTCCCCTTCTCAAGTTACGATGTTTATGCTACCTTATTATTGTTTTAACACAATATCCGGGGATAATATTCGAAATGATATTTTATACATTTTACAATAGTGTGCTTTTAAATAAAAAAAATAGAAAAAAAAATCAGACAATTATAGTGCTTCAATAATTATATAACTTTTTTAAATTTTTGGATGTTTTTGTGTTTTAAATTTAATCACACAAAACAGGTTGGACAGGTTTACACTAAATTTGATACTTTTTATAGTTAGAAAACTTTAGCTAATTTTTATTTTGAAATACGTGAAAATTAACGTTATTAATAGGTAATGTAGTAAGTGACAACTGAGCGTGTGACAGAACCCAATGTACTCCAGTATTTTGTATTTCCATGAATAAATATCAGTTGTTGTAGTAAAATGAAAACAGTATGATAAAGTACGATATATTTTTTACATGATTAGCAGCAATTATATATATATATATTGTGATATATATATATATATTGTGATTCAATGTTTATTGAAATTAAATAAAGCTATTGCCATTTATACAATTTAACGTAAATAAAAGTCGTTTGACAGGTGTTTGGTCTTCCGATAATATGTTAGTTTGCTTATTTAAACGCATGTGTGACAGATACGGCCAAATACAAAATAATTGATTTGGAAAAAGTAAGCGCTCTGTGGTGTAATGGTAGCACATTTACCCGGCAAGTGAGAGATCCGGGTTCGACTCCCGGCGGAGCAAAGTACTTTTTGTGATTCTATTTTGTGATATATATATATATATATATATATATATTATATATATATATATATATATATATATGTTTAGCTTATTGGCCATATCACATAACGTAATCATTAGGTGGATGTCTCAGTAGGCACAATGTGAAATAATCCTGTATATAAAAATATCATCAGATATATAAATCCTTACAAATTCTTAAAAGTATGGAGGCTCAAAAATAAATATAATACATCAAAGTAGAATTCAGGTATATGAGATCTTATTGCTTACTTATTATGTCCATGTCTCAAGTAACAAAGGCAACTTGTGAGAGAATCTTACGTAGGGTTTTGTAATGATACGCTAGTAATGAACTATCACATACACTTAAATGTATGGAGGCTCACTACTTACTTATTAGTCAGCGTATCAGGTAACAAAGGCACATTGTGCGAGAATCCTATTCACTTTAAGTTTGAGTGTTAGACCACTTCAATGTGCGTGTACAATAGCTATAAACATACACTTTTGACAGACTATCTTGACTTCCTTGGCAACAAGGTAAACTCTACATCAGCGTTGGAAATATAATTCACTTGAATCAGTAGTGCTCATATACGGACAAAACTTACGAAAAGCGTGTGAAGCCGCGGGAAACAGCTAGTTTTTAATAAATTACAGAGTAAATAATTAATTAACCACTTAGAGTTGTACATTAGTATAAACTATACACACATTAGTACATTAATATAAATCAATAGTTGTTCACAAAATCAGAAGAAATTAGGTCTAAAGGCACTAAACTAAGCAACGATGAAAGTTAGTTCGCTATATCTCGATAAATGTCTGACCTGTAGACTTGCAATTTTGCATGAAAAATTAACTATACAATAACAATAAGTCACGACGCTTTAATGTGTTTAATCCGTAGTAAAAACTAGAAAGTTATAATATTTTCATACTTAACTACGCAACTGATAACGAACTGTATGTTTAATATTTTCTTATGTTTAAATCCTATAAATGTTTTGTGCCTCTTTGGTGAGGTTCAGTCGAAATTATCAAAAACTGTTTATTGTCAATTAAATTTGTATAATTTTTCACGAATATTGCCTTTATTTTTTATGAATTAAAAATACCACGATAAACTTACTCAATTTTTATCTTCATTAAATCATTCCTTGTACTAGCCTACAACGGACATATACAAAAATAGACAAAGCTTAGACTCTAGACACGTATTATGTGATTAACCTTTATTTATAAGATGCACTCAATCCAATTTTCGAAATCAAAGCCATCATCTCGTACTTAGTAAAGGCACTTATGAGTTCTTTAATATTTTTCAAACATTAGCAGACAAAAATCTGTTAGATATTATTTAAGTGCTAATGGCTAAGATCATTTGAATTGAGATCATGCATTTGCCTTTTTGCCCACACACAGGATTCGAAAAGCTGTATTGGTCAAAATGCGTATACTTCCTGCCCTTTTTAATATACCTTTAGTCTAAAATATTACCAGTGCAATAGCCGAGTTTTTATTTTTGTACCGATGAAGAACATTCATTAGTGAAAACTGAAAAGCTTATTACGGCCTAAAGGGAAATCATATCTCCTTCCAATCTTCTTTCGGTATAATAGAGAAATCATTTTTAACCATATGCATAATTCCAAAATATTTGTTTATAGGAGTCTTGTTGTTTTCGGGTTGTAGTCTGAGTAGAATGGATCATTGAGGCATGTTATTGTTCACAGTTTTCCTTTAAGCTATTGTTAAAATGCTGTATCACACTATTAAAGAAGCCAAGTTTGAAATACCTTATGTGATTCACAGTTTTTGTTCTTTAAGGTTTTTTTCTATAACAGTGTTTAAATAATATTTACAATTCATTGAATTTTGTTTTAAATCATTAATTAGACGGCCGCCTATTAATTAGACATGCCAAACATTGCATTAACTAGACATCGCATAGCTAGAAACACAGATACGGAAGGACCGAATGACGTAGTCGCGGCAAGTTCACCGTCCGTGCAAGGAGAGGTCAGACGACTGGTGCTGACTGAACACGGCCGCCTGTTCAAATCAAATCAAATTCTTTATTGTTCATTGACATGAGACATGCATGTAACATGGTCAGATATTATAGAACCGATTAATACTAGACAGAAGAATACAACATCACACATTTAAATAACAGTTAAAAACAGTTTAAAATATAAAATAGTACAACTTAAACTACAAGCAATCTTATCTATATCGTCCACTAGGCTGGAGCACCGCTCACCAGTTCGTTTAATGGACTAGAATGCCTGTCTTATTAGGTATTTTTTTAAGTTGTTTTTAAAAGACGTCTCAGTCTCGCACGCTGTGATACTAGAAGGCAAAGCATTAAAGATATTAGGGCCGATATATGACATTGATTTTTTAAATGTGTTATTATGGTGGTGTTGCGGAATGATTAGAGCATCTCTGTTTCTTGTAGAATACACGTGGTTAAATGATGGGAAGGATTGAAGTTTCTTAAATGTAAATGTGGCAACCGAATATATATAAAGTGATGGCAATGTCATTAGGCTTTCCCTAGGGAAAACCTCCCGACAGCTCTCACGATGACCCAGACCACACATCAGTCGAACATCCTTCTTCTGCAGTTTAAAAACCCTACTGATCAACCTACCTGAAGCCGTCCCCCAGAAAATCAATCCATATGTTAAAATGGGCAAAAAGTAACCAAAAGTACACCAGCCTAACGGTATCTCTAGACAGAAAACTTTGTTAGGTACCTTAAAGAGTAAATGCTGGCACCAAGTCTTTGACAGACATGACTGATGTGATTTGACCAGTCAAATCTGGAATCAATGTGGAGTCCCAGGAAGCAGACCGTTGAAGAATGCTCGATAGTTATATTGTCAAGGAGAGTAACTAAAGCATTCTCATCTTGTGGGGTCTAAAGTGGACTATTGAGGTTTTTTCAGGATTGAGAAATAGTTAGCAGAAAACAAAGAACTAAGACTCTTGAGTGAAAAAGCCAGCTCGGTGGAAAGAGATTGAGCTGTGTCAGCTTGAATAAGTACACTGGTGTCGTCCGCATATTGGACTAAGTGGCCCCTCACAGATGAATTAAGGTCATTCACGTATATATTAAATAAAAGAGGGCCAAGAATTGAGCCTTGCGGCACAGCAACCTTGACCGGTAAGAGAGCAGACCTACCCCTACCCCCTTTGTTGGTGATCTCAACAAACTGAGAGCGACCAGAAAGATAGGAACGAAACCACTCTAGAGGGATGCCTCTAACACCGTACATTTCCATCTTGTCCAGGAGACGTTGGTGGTTGACGGTGTCAAAGGCACGGGATATAGATCAGAAAAAATGCCCGCAGTCTCACTGCCAGAGTCAACAGAAGAGAAGGCGGTATTAAGGAAATCATTTATCGCGTGAGTTGGTTGATTTATCTCTAAGAAACCCGAATTGTGAAGGAGATAGTAAGGAATTTTCGTTAAGAAAATTAATCAGACTATTGTGAATTAATCTTTCAAATATTTACATCGCGTAATAAATATTTAGATAGTATAATACCTACGTATAATACCAAAATATCAAAAAACTGATTGAGAGGTCCAAGTTATGGCGATATTAAACGAAGAACAGATTCCAAGAAGAGGGAAACAGGCCTGACTTAAGCTTACTCCAGCCGGAGTAAAATCCCTGTCAATATACATATGAGATTGTAGATTATACGTTCAAAAGGGCAAGCACTAGGGAATTTGATTTACATTTATAAAAATGAACAAGATAATGGGTATGTTATAAATTTATGTTCACATTTATTCTTTAAAATAATCGTAGACTTAGTAAAGCTATTAGAGAGAATCCTGCAACTCAGATTCTGAGGATATACCAGAACTCTTATATGAGTTAGTAAAATTGTTGTCTACAAGTTCGCCACCAAAGTTGACAGTAGCAGCACGCCCAACGTCAACCTTTACGTGAATCGGAGTTAAAAGTTGAAATTTAAGATGTTGAAAATCCCGTACATCTTTCAAGTCTGATGTTATAACGGCAGTTCAAAATAGTCAAGTCAGAGACGTAATGTTGCATTCGTTGGCAGAATCGTGTGTGCGAAGAAGTACCTCCAAGATCTGCAAATCACAGGCCACCTCTTTGTCTGAGATCATTCAAGGTTATCGCCCAACTCCCAAGGCTAAAGAAAAGGTTAACGTCACCGCGCTGTAGCAACATTCACTAAAACTTCTTTGTCTCATTATAACCAGAAATTGTAAACTCGTTTTTTTCTGCTATTTTTGTAATACAATCAATGCACAACTACTGATTGTTACATTTATTAGTTATAAATAATATTACTACTAGTTATAATCAAAGGTAGTGGTGGCCACAGAAGAAATGTCTTTCTCTATGATAATACTTACAATAGACGAGAACGAAATTTTCCCACAACACAGTTTACTATATATAAATTATAAACCATTGGTAGTAACAGAAAATCGTATGTTTTACAATAAATAACATTGATGCATTAAATTTCTAAGTTTCTGAAGTTAAACATTTGTGGATTTGAGGCGAGCTTCTTTATAACGCAGTTTTAATTTTTTAACCATTGGTAAATTTAAATGCACAACCGGCAACCGGTTAGCGTTTCCTAAGAGTTAAAATGACGAAGAAAGATGTTCAAATTCATTTTATTCATTCAGATGCGGATTATGCATGACTTTTAAAGATCTAGACATTTTTTTACGTTAAGTAGCCTACGTTAAAAAATTAAATTAGTGGTAATGCATTGCTGCAGAAAAATATTCAGTCTCATTTAATTTTTAAAATATACTTATAACTCAGCTATTTGTGTATTTAAATTTTCCTCATTATGTATATAAAAATTAGAATTTCTTGGAAAGCCTAATCCATTTTAAGTATATAATTAAGAGTAATATTTACTGAATTATCACTTCATTCACTAAATAATTAACAATTTGATATTTAGTAAGTAAGCTCCAGAAAACGAATCCGGTGTTAAGATATTTTGATTGCATAGTTGATATTTATTAATAAATTTTAAACGAGTACACTAAATTAATGAAGTGGATACGAAGTAGTTCTAAAATCCAACGCAATAGCGAAACATACTGTTTTAGCATTAAACACTTACGGTGAAGCAATTGGTTTTCAATGTAAATATTTTTTTAACATTGGCCGTAGCGTTCTAAGAGATACAGTTTTCTTAATACGTAAAATATTGAAAATCCTTTTATAATTTCAAAAAGTTGTAGCTATTGGAACCAAACTCTTAGGAGCACCTTGTAGTTAGGTTTACAGAAAAACTATAATTTTTTATTCAAAAGTAAATCATTTGTTTAAGAACATGTTTATTAAAAACATATAATTCTTTAATAACATTTCATACATAAATATATGTGTCTAAAACTGATAAACCATCTAAAAACCATGACAACCCCATGAAACTGTAACTCAAACACAGGGACTACTTTTAAAAGTTTATATATTTAAATTCAGTTGTTTTATATGGGTCTGATTACAAAATGTTTCTACTTTAAATTACTAATTCCGGGTGAAATGATTAAAAACGTGTTGTGTTTAAGGAAGTTATATTAGTTCAGGGATACGCCTTTAAAATTAAAAAATACATATTACACTCAAAGAATCGCCTGCATCGCCTTCAGAATAAAAGCTCTTCCCGAAGGATAATCATGGAATTATTTATTCGTCCGATTTATTTTTAATATTGATTGTCCGAAGAAACGTTACAACAGCTGTCTAGATTCCTCTAAGGCCAAAGACACTAACCATGTTTCTGTCAATAATGCTTATGGAAGTAACGAGTGTAACATTTCCCGAACTTGGACGGAATTGTTAAATTTAAATCTGGACCGTGGTTGGTACTCGCTGGGCAGAGGGGTGTTCCACAGGACCAGGCCAGCCAGTGAGTGCACAGTTAATTTAAACACCCGGAAGTAGACATTTTTTATCGAGGTAGGCTTTTTAGTCCTAAGTAGGTAAATATATTACTTTCATCGGAACAACAAGGCAAACTCAACTATGGCGCTGGTAATATAGTTTCCAGCCAACTAATTATACTCAAAACCACGGCATATCCAGACCCCTGAGGACTGACGAAGCGGCTTCTTCCTCCGTAAATTCTTCGGGAATTCTTCTTTCAGGACGGATGCTATTGGTTTTCTGAGAGGCTGGAAGTGATGCGTGGTGTATGAGCTACGTAGTCTGTTTTACAATACTAATTCCTATCTGTTAAAATTCCTTGATATTGTTTTGTTTGTATTCTTATTGTCTATTGTTGGGTTCATTCGGATCTACTTGTAATATTCGTTAAATTGGTATTGTACCGTTGAAATTAATAAAATAAATAAATATATTAAACCTTAAGTAAATCACAGGTGCTGGAACTAAGTGGTTTTTTTTAAAATCCAGAGTAGGTTTTTGAGACTTATTTATAAATATTTTTAACCGGGGAGAAAAGGGAAAACTCAGCTTTGGCGTCGGATATATAATTGATTTTAACTAGAAATGCTCCTATACTCGCAAAATGTAATATTAGAGTTAGTTCTTAACTTCTGATCGTCTAACTATGAACTGTAGAATAATACGTACCTGATCGTATGCTTAATAACTTTTATATCATATTTTAGGTGACCATTATATTTACATCGTAAGTGCTTTGACTAAGTAGACTACAGACTTTAAAATTTTAAAAATTGCAGGCCAAGGTGCGGGTTAATATCTATTAATATTATAAACGTGAGAGTGTCTTTGTTTGTTTTGTATTGATTTCACGCGTAAACTATATTCAACCGTTCGTTCTAAATTTTACATCGGCATTCAAAACTGCCACGATTACTGCTAGTGTATGAATGAAAACAATATTGGTTTTAGATACCTACATTTCCTACTATTTTCTTTGTACAAGTTCCTGATACCACTAATATTTCCCGTGGAAAACATCACTTAAACAATTGCTTGGATGTTTTAACAATCGAAAGAACTAAGAGCTATTCCCTCTTTAAGCATGTGTCTTCCAAAGCAAAGTCAAAATCAAGTCTTTTAGAGATCAAGGTTTGATGGTGTCCTGATGGCCACCGAGACTTAGGCCTCTAGTTTCCTCTGTAGGAAGACCGGCACCGCCACCATTCATCACTAGCATCCCCCAGCCGATGACCTCGCCCCCGTGACTTTGCCTCGCCAGACAAGGGGACACGTACACGTGGCTCGCCCTCACGAATTGCGCAACGATAAAGACTTTGTGATCTGTGTTCTAAAAGGTCACTTCACCATCCTCTGCCGTTGAGCCAACAAATTACTGAACGATTGTTAAATAAAAGAGAAAGGTAGGAAATTCCAAAATTACCAAGTGTGGAAATCTACGGTAAATGACTCTTTTTGGGATGATTAAGGACAAAAAGATGGTGTATGTAAGACAAATTGTTGGTTGGCTGAGCTCAAACTGACATTGCCAACGAAATAGTTAACCGAATAACATATTGAATAATTGGGAGATTACAGCATTTTACGTAAACTCCACTTAGGCCTACAGCTTATAAAAACCATTTTCACTATACTTACAGCATCTGATCAACTCTAATAGGATCCATTTTATTAAGAAAGGGGTTTGGTAGTGCCGACCTTTTGGTCGGCAGTAAAAAAAGACGATGTTTTAAATTTGAAAATCTTCTTTAAAAAAATTACCCCTACCCCCTTTCCTCTACAAAGTACCTTTTGGGGCATATTTTGGGTGCAAACCAATTTTCCCCGAATCCTTTGGGGCCTAACTATGGGACTTTCGTTAAAACGGTAGGTTTCTCAGATTCAGACGCTATAAATCGCATAAGGGGTGGGTCTACCTCAACCTTATATAGCGTTACCTTTCTGATAAACACCTAACATATATTGGTGCTACAAATGTCAAAACTTCGTGAAAAGTAGATTACAGTTTTAATAAGTGAATTTATGAATGATTTTAAGTGAAAAATTGTTACTAAATACACTGCTCACGTACGGCCTTTTTTAAATAGCTTTTTAAAAACAGCAAATATTTTTTTTATTTAAAATTCGGTTTTATGGTTTAAAATACTAATTTTAGTAACGTTTTCTGCATCGCAATGTTTTGAAAATCCTGTATTTGCGTAGGGTTTTAGTGAATTGAATTTTTACTTTTTCGATTTTTTTCCAGACTAAACGGTGTAATTATTATTCCATAATATATCTAGTGTCTAACTGTTTTCGGCCTGACATAATGGCGTTATTAAAACTAACCTCATTTACAGACGTCAGAGCTGTAATCCGTTGTTTTGCAAACAGAGTTTTACCCAAAAACAGAAGTTTTTTCTACAGCCCTTTAGAAACTCTTCTCGATTATTGATTGAACGGCAGCCCGGATTCCTTGCATCATGTCTTCTCGAGTCCTGGATCCTTATGCATAAGCTAAGTATTTTAAGCCTCAACAAGTAATAGTTTAGCACATTAAATCCTAGGATTTGGGGGAGAGGGGTTTAGTTGACTGGAACAGTTTTGTCAGCACCGCTTCAGAGAAGTTTGTTACCAGAAAAAAAAGTGTTCTTAAAAAAAGGGCCAATATTTTGGTTATCGCTACAGTCAAGTATTAAGGTGGGTGGTTGTTTTGCATCCAGTGGGATTTTTAGAAACATTTTCAAAACCTCATGTTATGACGGTTCGTTTCTCCATTGCTCCGAAAAGTTGCTTCGTCTCACACCATAGAACTTAAATATCAATCTTCGTGCATGTTATTCACGGGCTGATAAAATAAAATTTCATTCTTATAAGTCATCTCTATGCAATGCTTTGATGTAGTGAAATACCGGTATGGGTGCGTTTTACTGTCCTAAGGACCTGAAGTACTTGTAGTTGGCTAATTACTGCATCGCTAACAAACTCTACCTAGAATTAATCATGAGGGTTGAGCCTTAATCGCAGCCAAAAGGTCTGGTGCCTTATCATTCCCTTACAGGCCTAGTGAGCTGGTTCACTTTGTTGTTAGTCCGGTTGTGTGTTTCTAGTTTCACAAACACGACTAGGCAAGTGTTTGTTAAACTTTTTGTGAATAATGTTCACGGTCCGGGTTTGCATCAAGCGTACAGCGCCGGCAGCAGCTGTTGTAGTCCTGCAAACAATTTACCTAATACCCTATCACCGTCAACATTCTTCCCTATCACCAAACCTTCTTCTTTGTGTGAAAGGCATCATATTTGACAGACAACAATACTCGTCATCAAGGGACACGGCACAACTCTGACTAACTAAAAAATCTGATAATACATTTATCATCATCTCTTTAATCACTTGTTCAGAAAGGTTGCAGAGTCGATGAAGATACGCATGACCATGGCAGTAAAATGCTAACGAAACGGTACAAACACGGTGTGTAGATTAATAAAAAAGGTTAAAATATAGCTGACATTGCCTATTTAATTTGGTATCAAACCCATCCATCACAGGTCAGTGATGAGATATCAATCAATCAATCATCAAAGTTTAAATTTTTATTAAAAGGTTTATCTTTTAGGTAAACTTACGGTAACTCTCCTTAAAACGTAAAGTGTTTTAAAAAGAATTGGTAGAAACTTTGTAATACCCTAAAGTAAAGGCAGCAACAACAACGACATAGTCATTTCTAATGAAACAAAACGCCGATGAACATTATTTTTGGCACCACTTCTCAACCATCCAAGTTAAAATCCGAAATTTTAAGTACAAAAAATATAGCTTTTAAGAGAGCTATTTGATAGGTGTAAAGTCATACCTTTACTAGTTGAATATATTAGATTATACGAGTATTAAAATATCCCAACTTTGGTGTATTATCCTTTCAAAATTAGCTGTAGATTAACATAGTGCCCGGAAATAAAAAAAATAAATTTTAACTGTATTTGTTAAGAGTGTAAAAAAGATATTATACTTTATAATTTGAAATAGGCGATTGCTGCTCTTTACAATCTGAAAACAATTTTTGTAAACCTTGATATTTCTCTATTTACTCAATATATTTTATTTCCTAGAAGTTACGCATTAAAATAGTACAAGAATTAGTTTTCCAAATTTTTATTTACAATATTAAAAGAAACATACATGAACATCAACCCTCCACCACCCCTCAGTCTCGGGTTTACAAAACTAAGACGGACTCCTTTATATTAAAATTTTGAAAGATCCAGCTGCACATAATGTGAAAAAAATGCTGCAAAATCCAGACACACAAACAATTTCGTCACTGCTGATTCAGCCATGGAGCCTGGGATCAGCAGAGCGCTACGACGAAAGAATGGTGTCCCGGACGAGGGATTTCACGACTTGCTGTCAGCCATGGAGCCCTTGGGCATCAGCAGAGCGCTACGGACGAAGAATGGTGTCCTTTACGAGGGATTTCACGACTGCTGTCAGCCATGGAGCCTGAGATCAGCAGAGCGCTACGTCGAAGAATGGTGTCCCAGACGAGGTATTTCACCACTGCTGTCAGTCATGGAGCGCCTGGACCAGCAGGGCGCTACGACGATGATGATTAGTGTCTAAAACGAGGGATTTCACGACTGCTGTCGGGATAAGCAGAGCGCTAACGACAAAGAATGGTGTCTCCAGACGAGGGATTTGTCGACTGCTGTCAGCCATGAGAGCCTGGGATCATGCAGAGCGCTACGACGAAGAAATGGTGTCCAGACGAGGGATTTCACACACTGCTGTCAGCCATGGAGCCTGGTTCAGCAGAGCGCTACGACGAAGAATGGTGTCCAGACGAAGGGATTTTCGACGACTTGCTGTCAGCCATGGAGCCTGGGATCAGCAGAGCGCTACGACGAAGAATGGTGTCCAGACGAGGGATTTCACCACTGCTGTCAGCTCCATGGAGCCTTGGGATCAGCAGCACGAGCGCTACGACGAAGAATGCGTGTTCCAGACGAGGGATTTCATCACTGCTGTCAGTCATGGAGCCTAGGACCAGCAGGGCGCTATGTTGAAGAGAAAAGATTCACTATCCTCCCATCCCTTACTATAATCCACTCTCAAGCTTTAAAACCAGTACAATCACCTCTGGCCATCTTGACCCAGAGGTGGTTCATTCTTCTTGGCCCATTAAAATGGGGTTTTAAAAACTGCTCGACGTTCTAATATCAACTCTTAAACTGACTATCAATCATGTGTGGAGGGCAATTTAGATACAATTTGGGGTGCAGCTGGAATTCCGTATAATTTTTAATAAAATCGGACCTAAACGTGTGTAGCATGTTTTTACGCTTTAATTTCGAATTTTGACTAAATATTTAACATAGATTACCATAGAAAACAATTAACAATGTTTCATGATTGTTAGCATCTCTGTCATTAAATTTTAACTTTTTGTTATCAGCCAGTTAATCGTAAGAATAATACCTGTTTTCACTCTGGAGCATTTACGTTCGTCGTTTAAGTTCCACCTACTTATATTTATCTTTCGGCAAATCAATGTTTTCATCTAAGAAATTGGTAAAATGATAACAAATGACATCCATGCTTGATTTAAAACATTTAAAAAAAAATATTTATGTAGGGAGAATGTTGCAAATTTCCACCAGTCCCTTTCAACATACAAAAATTTAAGGTTATAATAAAAGGTTCCTAACAATTATTACACTATATTAAAATAAAGAAAGGGATGCATGTGACACCATCAAAAATACTAATTTTTGTAGCAACATTTTGTTGCATTTAAGCACCCCATTGTGTTCTGCTAAATTTGCCTTTTGATATTCAAAAGTGTCTACCACTTGTTCTTTAAAACACTTTCCGTACACTAATGTTCATTTCCTATCAAATTTAAAGATTACGACGAGTTAGTACAGCTTCTCAAGGATTTTATCGACCCGCAACCAAGCCAGTGGGCCTTGCAGCATAAATTTATTTCACGGACTCAACAAGAACATGAATCAGTTAGTGAGTTCTCGGTGGCTCTCAAGAAGATGACAATTAACTGTAACTTCAATTGTGGGTTGCGGTAAATCAGTTGCAGACTTATTTCTCAAGTTACAGTTTATTCGGGGACTGAAAGACATAGATATTCGGACTAAATTACTCCAAGACCGCGAGAAACACACCTATTCAGGACATTGTGAACATAGCTTCGGCTATAGAGCTTGCCAAAGCAGAAAGTATGACTGTTAGCCGAAACACGTACTGAACACATTGAATTAAATCAGGTTCAGCAAAGACATTCAAATGAAGAAAACACATCTAAGAGAGTCTCACCTCGGCCAAAACCTCTACTTAGTCCACGTTCAACAAATTCAGCCATTGAAAAGCTCAAAGGACAATGCTATCGTTGTGGTTCACCCTCCCATCGTGCTAATAGCTGCAGATTCATAGATGCAACTTGTCGAAAACGTGGAAAAGTTGGACACATAGCTAGTGTTTGTTTGCAAAGTAAATCTCAATTACAATCAAACTGAAAACAAAAGTGACTTGAATAGTGAGAATGAATATGAGATTAATGTAATTAGTGACAGAAATAATGACAAATTTATGGTTAACATCAACATCGAAGGCAGGACATTACCCATGGAATTAGACACTGGTGCAGCTTTTAGTACAATGTCTTACAACGAGTTTAAAAAGCTTGCCATCCCACAGAAAATATTATCTACTAACATTGAACTTCGAACTTATACAGGAGAAACCATAAAACCGAAAGGAGTAACATTTGTTAAATGCACGTACAAGACTCAGAAGTGTGTTGGAAAAACTTTACCTAATTGATCAAAACGTTGACGCCATATTCGGAAGGGACTGGTTGAGAGAAGTTAAATTAGATTGGGGTGAGATTTAAAAGTCTTAAATCGAGTCAGACTTCAAATCTAGGAAGCTTGTTAAGTGAATTTAGTGACTTATTTGATGGAAAAATTGGTGTTATACCTGAATATCTGGGACATTTTAAAACTTACTGATGGCGCGACGCCAATATTTGTAAAACCAAGACAAGTACCGTTTTCCCTAAGAAGTAAAGTAGAAAATGAACTTACGAGACTAGAAGAATGTGGAATCATAACAAAAGTAGATCCTTCAGACTGGGGAACACCCATCGTACCTGTTGTCAAGCCGAACGGTCAAACACGGATTTGTGCTGACTATAAAGTGACTTTAAACAAAGTGATCAAAGACGAAAACCATCCATTACCCAGGATTGAAGAAATCTTCTCTCAAATGAACGGAGGAAAATTATTTTGTACCTTGGATATTTCTAATGCTTACCTCCACATGAAAATGGACGAAGAAAGTGCACACATGCAGACACTCATAAGGTACATATGATTCACCCAAATGTCAGTGCACCCATAAAGGTATGTACAAAGTAAATCGTTTGATGTTTGGGGTGAAGGTAGCACCATCTCTCTGGCAAAAATTCATAGACAAAAACTTGCAGGGACTTTCTGGTGTACAATGTTTCTTTGACGATATTACCGTTCAGGGTAAAACAGCTGAAGAATTATTGGCTAGATTACGTAAAGTTCTAGAACGATTAAGAAACAATAACTTAAAGATGAACCGAGATAAATGCAAGTTTTTTCAAACGGGTATCCAATATCTTGGGCATGTCATTGATGCTCAAGGACTTCACAAAACCAAAGACAAAGTCTTGTCTATCATGAACAGCAAAAGACCGGAAAAAACATAAGTGAACTTAGAACATTTCTCGGTCTGGCAAACTATTACAACAAGTTCATCAAAGATTTAGCAACAATCCTCCACCCACTCAATAATTTACTGAAGAAAGGCAACCGTTATATGTGGACTTCAAAATGTGAAGAAGGCTTTCAGAAGGTTAAGTCGGAAATAACCAGTAACAATGTACTTGTCCACTACAATCCAGAACTCCCATTAGTGCTTGCAACCGATGCGTCTCCAGTGGGCCTTGGAGCCTGTCTTTCACATCGATACAGCGATGGAAGTGAGAGGCCAATTAGTTTTGCCTCACGCACTTTGACCAAATGTGAACAAAAATACAGTCAAAATTTATAAGGAAGCAACAGGTATTTACTGGGGACTCAAGAAATTTTTCCCTTACTGCTACGGGCGAAAGTTCATTTTAGTGACTGACCATAAACCGTTAGTGTCAATATTCAGTCCCACCAAAACCCTTCCAACAATATCTGCTACAAGACTGTTCAATTATGCACACTTTTTATCAGGTTTTGACTACTCAATTGAATATAGAAGAACCTTCTGAACATGCCAACGTTGACGTTTTGTCTCGTTTTCCTACTGAACATAGCACTACAAACTTTGTGGACGATTGCAGCCTTTTTCAACTTAATCAATTTGATTCATTGCAGATTGACAGTATGCTTATATCCAGAAACAACTGCTCAAGATAAATATTTTACAACCAGTACTACATGCCCTTGAAACAGGAGAGACGGTCGAACCTTTTGGTTTCCACGACAACGAACTAACACTACAAAATGGTTGCATATTCAAGGGCTACAGGATAATGATTCCAGAAGCTTTACAACACTCAGTGTTAAATGAACTACATGTTGGACATCTAGGCATGGAGAAGATGAAAATCCTTGCTAGAAGTTTTTGCACGTGGAGAAGTATTGACAGAGATATTGAGCAAATGGTACGTACATGTAAACAATGTCGACTAAAACAAAATCAACCTGCAAAAGGACCGAATCATCCATGGCTGACCCCTCAAGGACCATGGGAGAGATTACACATAGATTTTGCTGGCCCGATACAAGGTCAGTGGTATTTCATTGTTGTGGACGCCTTTACCAAGTGGGTTGAAGTAATCCCTACTAAAAACACGTCAGCAGAATGGTGTATGAAGGAGCTAAGAAAAATGTTTTCTACATTCGGCCTTCCTTTGGTCTTAGTTTCAGGACAATGGAAGCCAATTTACATCTACAATATTTCGCCAGTTCCTATCTGCTAATGGTGTTGTACACAAAACTACAGCCCCCTACCATCCTTCGTCTAATGGACAAGCTGAGCGTTATGTCCAAACAGTAAAAAAAATCACTGAGGGCAATGGAAGATGAGGGGGGAAAGATTGAGCTAAAATTATATAGGCTTTTGATGCAACTTCGACAATCTCCAAACACAACTGGCACAAACTCATACAACTTAATGTTGGAAGAAGTGTTCGAACTCACTTGAGCCTATTACTACCAGATAGCAAAAATGCACAAGAAGTTACACGAATCGTACGCAGACAATTTCAGGTGGGAGACAGAGTACAGGCTCGAGATTACACCAACTCAAGATACAAGTGGAGTTTTGGAACAATTTATGGAAAAAGAAAGTTCGCTACTGTACAAAGTTAAAATGGACGATGGAAGTGTTTGGAGGAGGCATGTTGACCAGCTATTGAAATGTGAAGTTTAGGGGGGGAGAATTGATACATATGATTGATTTAATTTTGCCTTTTATAATTAATCCATCAGATGTTTTTTTGTTTTATGTTTTAAAAATGTGGTTCTGAAAATACAATTCAATGTTATGGCAGATTACAGTTTATTTCTTATTTTTATAAGTTTAGTAATTTAACACAAGTCTATATATCTATATAGGCTACTGAAGAGTATGATATATGTTTACAGATGCAACTAACATATTCTAATAACATATACAGTTTTATATTGTAGGAATTCTTACTTTTGCCGATTTAGAAATTATTCACTTTCGAGTTCATGGAAAAATTAAAATGTACCCATATCCCACTAGGAACCTATACAATCACTTCACTTATTCTCTCTTATATTTTTCATAGCAAATAATGACTGTTAAACCCTTTTTAATCATAAGACTTACAAATATGAGTATATCTTAAATATGTAAACTATATTATTTATTTGTTTTTTTAAAAAGCACTGAGCTTTTAGTTAATGAATTTGGTTTTTCACAACGCATATTTCTTTTCTAGATTATCATGTAATCGATCTTGTGGAATATGTGTCTCAATACTCCTCTAATGACGTGAGTTTATTTTGTGAAATTATCATGACATTGAGAGATTTTTTACCTACACGGACCAAGCCCTGAATTAGCAACCCCCCCACCACCGATCAAAAGGGGGGGCTTATTCAGCGCATTGACATGGCCTAGTCACTGAATTTTGCACCGCCTAGCATTCAACCAGCAACACAAGCATATTTGTCTTTTAGAGATTTAATTTAATCGCAAATATATTAGTTGTTATTTGGTATTTTGTAACGCTGACACTTAAACTACTATCTACGATCATATTGAAATTTGGGTATTTTGGGATTATACCGACCACACCAGTATGAAGAACACAAAAAATATAAATTTATAGAAACAAACATGATAGAACGAAAAAACAACTGTTTAATTACATAATTACAAGCTTTTCCAGGTATTGTGATCGATATTGTTGTCGCTGTTATCTTATCTTTCTCGATAATCCCGATTAGGGCAGAGCGCGGCATCACTTGATTTGCACGGTATATAATTGCCTTTCCATTACAATTCAATTTATATTTCTGATCAGCCCCTCTAGAATTTGATATTTTTACCTTCGGTGCTGCCCCGCGTTGATGGCCGGAGGCACTCGCATTTTGGGTGGCGGAGTGTGATCAAGAATAAAAACAAGTTTTGAGTGTTTTTTCAATAAAGAGTTTAGTTTTAGTTTGGTAATGTTTGTTTTTGTTGAATTTTTGTGTTTGGAGAAAATGTAGAGGTAAAACACGGAAGTACAACAAAGCGACGCACCAGCTGAACGGGCGGCGAGACTCTGCAATCACGTTATCTACTAGACCGCTCGACTTTGACCTCTGTCTAAAGGTTGGGGAGGGGTTTGCGATAAGACAATTCCTGTTTTATATTGACGAAATATTGTTTCTACGCTAATCTAGTAATCAGTAGAAGCAAAATGTCAAATAACGATTCATGTCTTGGTGTGGTCGGTATAATCCCAAAGTACCGAAATTTGTAATAAACGATGAAATAATGTGTTTATCAAATGCTTACTTTCTTTTCAAAAATTGCAACAGACTTAGTGATCCGACCAATAAAGCTAATAGACCTTAGTATACCTCCCTCGCTAACGCATTGTCCTATTTTTGTAAAACTGTTCATTCATGACGTTGCTTTCTTAATTTTGTCTAAGTATTATTAACTAACAGAATTAATTATATCATATATCTCATTTATTTTACTTCAGTTAATTCTTTCTCTTAATGTTAAAAAAAAACATAAACTTACGATTTTCAACTTTGAGTTTACGCACAAGCGATTAAGGCCCATGTAGGCTCTTTCCCCTTTAAGTTTCTTAATTACGAGTATACAGTAATTAGATAGCAAAATAAACCTAATGATAAATGTTTTTTATTTGTTTTCAATTTTATTAGTTTTCTTAATTTCGATTAATGGATTCATTATTTTTGAGACATAAGATTTTTTAATACGGGTGTATTGACTTCTTTCATGCCACGTATAAGGATGCTATAAAATATCATTATTTGTTAATATTTTCCTCTTCAATATAATATATTTACAGCTGTATGTACAGTTGTACATTTTTGTGAAAGTAAAAGTTATTTTGAGTCGGTTTTTTTAACATTACGGATGGTAAAATGTAATTATGGCTTTTAATACACCCTTAGGTAAGAATATGTGCTATGCTTATTATATATGCATTGCTTACTGGGTGTTTCCACCAATGGAAAATATACTCGTAGTCTATGTATTCACTGATCATTAACAGTGCAAGTTTAATACTTTCGTGAAAACTCTATGGATCATGTTTCTCGATATAATTAAATCTATGCCTTTTGTATATGAAGACATAATGAAACTATTTATTTGATTTAATAATTTCATGAAAATTTAGTGTTTTTTCTTAGTTTAGTTATTTAAATAAAAAAAATTAATATAATTGAATAAATTCCCGATGTTTCCCGATAGACATAAGGCTTGTATTTTAGACAAAAGAGTTCACTGTTAGAGTATAGAATCTTTCTTTGCAGCATTTTGCGGATGGCCTAAAAGTTGACCTACGAAGTGACACACCTCTAAGTAAAAAAATTAATTGTTTGTGAGAAATATTTTTGTCCTCGGAAAATATATGTACGACTAAACTTATGGTCCTATTTTATTTATTGGACATTTAAATATGTATTGATACATAATAAATTTCATGTTTCATACTTAAATTTTTTACAATGTTTCGTTTTTAATTTTAATTACATTTCAAAATTAGTTTTTATAAAATCAAACAAATGAAGTATGAAATTACAGTTTTTAAATTGTCATTTATTGCAAACAGAAATAAGTTTTCGTTATTTGTCCTTAGATAATTACTCGTAACTATTTGAAGTAAAAAAACTACATTATCATTACTTTTATCGTATACTCTATTATGCATTTGAAAGGTATATTTCACATGCTTGTGTCAACTTTAAGATAAATTATTAGATTAAAAACTTAACACTGTGATAAAAAAAAACCGATGGATAAGAAATTGGTAGCCAAGCATAGAGCATATTAATCCGCAAAGGTTCCTTCCTAACTAGTTCATACCCAAAATATATTTAGGCGACTTCTGAAAATTTCAACTCTAGCAGATATATTCCTCTAGTAAAGGATTATAATATCGATTATGCGACTTTTTCTAACGGTATCGATGATAATTAGGGTTATGTTACTAGAATGTATATTAGAATACATATTGGAGCTTTCATATCAAATGTTAACATCAATTACGTTTTAAAATATTCTCCCATGTTTGTATTGTTGATCTTTTTATAATGAGTAACCCTATTATACAATTTGGACCATCTTTTATTATCTACAGTACTATATGAAATGAAGGAATCGTGATTGTTAATTACATTAGAACACCAGTTCAAAAACATGGAATGTTGTATTAAAATTAGAATTGCAATATCTTACAAAAGCCATAATTTGTTTCATAAGTGGTTTACCATTTTTGAAAAGACGTGAAGGAGATATATATGACGTACCTGTTATTCTAAAGAAAATTGAGTTCGAAGGAACGGGTTTCAGTTAGTCAACCTTTAAAACCTTTGTTATAAGTTATATTTAATATTTTCTAAGTTGTTATTCCAGTATTAGTACAGAACTTATGCATACTCAATTTATTAGATGAAATGTAGTAAGAAATAAAGGAAGAAATCTTACATGTGTTTGAGGGTATAGGCCCAAGGGGTGGCAAATTATTATACTATCTAGGTAACAGATTCTTTTACGCGATTAAAGAGAAAAGATAAACTACAACACTGTAATGATGTATTGACAAAAATTTAAAATCACCGCCTTTACGTATGCAGTTAACGGATCTTTTACTATTGTGCGTTACATAATCACACGTCCACTTCTAACCCCATGTATCTGGAAGTGTCAAAATTAAGGACGAACATTCTCTCAATATTGTAAAAATACAGTGAAATCTTTAATGACGAATCTCAAAAAAAGGTAAGCACAATTTTAAATTACACTTCATCTTAGCTGTACTTTTATTTTAAGGCTAACCATATCGGAAAGTGTAATGAATTATTATCCCAGAATATACGTGTAATATTTCATTTTCTGTTGTTACTCTCTTATTTTCAACTCATAAGTTTTAGAACTGATTTGTAAACTAGACAGTCAACGGATGAGTAGAAGCATAAATATTACTTCATTAATAATAACAAAATTACATTACACAGTATCTAATTTTTTTGTACAATACACTTTTATGAATTGTAAATGTTTTATTTTTCAGGTAGCACTCCTCAACCCTCGGTTAGCTTAAAATTAGCAACTGCATCAAATTGCGATATTTACTGGTACAATTAAGCATATACGTTTACCACTGTAATAAATAGTATATCTACAAACTCCCTATAAATTTACGGGTGAAAAGTAAGTCGAAGGACTTCTATTTAAATAACAAAATACTAAAGAGAAAAATTTAGCGATCAAAAATAAGAACTACAATAACAAGTGTTAGCAAGTTCTACGAGTATTATTTTTATTGTAGGTTTAGGTAATCAACATTTTGCTGTTTTAATCAGAAGAACTCTATATCCTGTAATATGTAAGGATATTATGACCACACTTCAACAATGTAATATGAAAGTCTCCTGATAATAGCAGCTAAAATTAAAACAGCTAACAACCTAAATTTCGACTGTGTTTTGTTAGTAAAAACATATAGTAAATCTGTGTGTATGTTATATATATTGAATTAGGGGGTGCTTATTCTTCCCTTCAACAAGATGTAGCCGCTGATTTAGCAACCCCATTGATTCAGCTTACAGTAAGCCTATACAAGACGATCCGTACCTCATTGACAATATGCAGCCCTTGTACAAAGGACATAAAGGGTAAACCGTCACTGACACCCTTCCCTACTTTCCCTACACGCACATATTGTCTAGCAATTACAATAGTAAGAACAGACAATTAATTGGCAATTAATTGTGTAATTAATTGGCTCTGCTGAGTCTCCTGGTAAACGAGAGCCGCAGTCAGCCCTAGCTGCTCTTTGTCTGTTTGCTAGTGGGTGGGCTGAGTCAAGAGCGATATTTGCATGGACTGTCCCTTGCACTTTGACCTGTGATATTAATATGATATCAATGATTCCTTGGTTGAGCTGTTCATCATCATGTGTTTAGGATGGAAACGGAGTTGAGGCGTCGTCGGTACACAACTTGTGAATAGTACAACTAGTGTTGATGACTATTTGTGTTTAGATAAGAACATTTTATTTGATGACTAAATAAATGTAATTTTATGAAAAGCAGCTTTTTACAAATCAGATCAACTTTTATAATGATTAATTATTCAATATTACTTTATTTAATCAATTTAAAACTACGTCGGGCTAATTCATTTAGGTGAACAAGGCGGGATTAGGCATTTACCTTACAAATATTTAAATTTGTTACGTAATACTATCCTTTATATATTTATTTCATCTCAGTGTCAGCTCAAAATAACATTAAATATTCAGGGTATATACACGGTTTCAAGATGTTATATAAAAAAGTTTGATTTTCTTTTAATAGTCAAATTAGTTCATATTCCAATTTGTAGATTTTCACTTTTTAATATATAGAGATTTTTAATGCGCTCTGAAAAACATAGAATTATTTAATATAAAGTACATATATAATTTTATTGCCTTAGTATAACATTTAACGAAACACACGGTATACTTTGGTCTGACATGGACATTTATTTTTAAAATAATTTCTGTTGATTTACATTACATTGATCTGTCATTTTAGACACTCAAAGTTGCTGCTGTATACAAGTTGTTCTATTGAATTAATAATTAACGAACTATGTTCATATACCTATCGTTAAGATAAAAAACCCGTATATTTTTCACATCATCTCAGCTTGAAATAATTAATATATTTAGATTAGAATAATTTTATAGGGAATGATATGTTACTAAATAATTCCCTAATTAAGAAATTAAAGATATGTAATTAGTCAAAATAATAGTATTGTATTTACAGAGAGAAGATGATAACTAACTTTATAATAATGACCAAAACAAAACAGGTGGTTTATATCTTTTACAATACTAAAATAAAAAATATTTTTAAATCAGCTGACCAGCTGACACTACATGAGCCCCCTAGGGAGACTGGAAGTCAGGGAGCAAGCCGTAAACGCACATTGCGACCAAATCTGGTAGCGCACTCTGGTGTTGCGTTGTCCGGGTCTGCAGCAGGTGTACCGATGCTGGGTGCCGGTGTGTGGGCGCTTCTTGGTTGAGGCTGTGGGGAAGGGTCAGGTAGAATGTAAGCAGGCTTCACTCTGTCAATGCTTACTTTAGAGCTTCTATCTGCGATCTGGATGGTCATAGTTTTGTCGTCACGGCTGAGCACTTTGTGAGGTCCGCTGTAGGGAGGTTGCAGGGCTCGACGCACAGTATCGTCACGTAAGAAAACATGAGTGCATGTTGATAATTTCTGGAAGACAAATGTCTGAGGTTTGCTGTGAGCTGAGCCAGATACAGGTTGAAGGCGAGATGTTTGACGTTGCAGCCTGACAACAAGGTCAGAGATGTCTTCACTGCGTCCCAACCCCGGAGGGCTGGCAAGGAGTGATCCAAGTAGACGTAAGGGTTCTCCGTATACTAGTTCAGCAGAGGACGTTGTTAAATCTTCTCTGTATACGTTTCGGATACCACGCAGAACTAGAGGGAGGGCTTGGAGCCAGCTTGATTCCGGGTGACAGATGATGGCCGCTTTTAGATGACGGTGAAAACGTTCGACCATACCATTGGCTTGTGGGTGATAACTGGTGGTCCGTAGACGTTCAATCCCAAATGTAGAGGTGAGACGTTTGAAAAGTCCAGATTCGAATTGACGACCTTGATCCGTTGTGATACGTTATGGGCATCCAAAACGGGATATTCAATAGTTCACCAAAGCTTCGGCGACTTCCTCAGCAGTGATTTGCTGAAGTGGGTGAACTTCTGGCCATCTGGTAAACCTGTCAATAACGGTCAAGCAGTATCGGTACGGGCCAGCTGGTGGGAGTGGTCCAATTATGTCTACATGAATGTGACGAAAACGAGCAGATGGTGGATTGACTGTTCCAAGTGGACTGTGAACGTGGCGTGAAACTTTGGCACGTTGGCAGAGCTGACAAGTTTTGGGCCCAAGTGCGGCAATCTCGCTGAATATTAGGCCAAACAAAACGTTGGGATATGAGGCGAGCTGAAGCTTTGATGCCGGGATGACTTAAGTTGTGTAGAGAGTCAAAAACCAGTCGTCTGAGAGGAGCAGGTACAAATGGTCGGAGTGAAGGATTAGAAGTGTCCCAGAAGAGGTCAACGTTTGAACCAGGGACTGTGATTCTCTTGAGCTTCAATGCTGTGTCACGGTTCAAAAGATCTTGAAGTTCAGTGTCCTCTCGTTGAGCCTGTGAAAGAGTACAGTGGTCGACAGTTGTGATTCCTGAAATGGCATCGACACGTGAGAAAGTATCGGCAACGATGTTTGCAGATCCAGATATGTGCTGAATGTCAGTAGTGAATTGGGCAATAAATGATAGTTGATTGACTTGAACAGGAGGGAGTTTATCCTTTCTCTGTTGGAAAGAAAATGTCAATGGTTTATGATCATTGAATATAGTACAACGTTGAGCTTCTAAAATGTGTCTAAAATGATGTACTGATGAGTAGACGGCATAGAGTTCACGGTAGTAGGCGGGCCACTCTATTTGTCTTGCAGTAAGCTTTTGAGAAAAGAAAGCAAGTGGTTGCCATTCATTCTTGACGAGTTGTTGAAGGCATGCCCCAACAGATGAGGTGCTGGCGTCAGTGAAAAGTCCGAGTGGAGCGTTTGGGTCAGAGTGATTGAGCAGAGTTGCTTGAGAGAGATTCTGCTTGCAATTGATGAAGGCCTGTTCTAACTCGGTGGTCCAGGTTATCTTCTGATTTCCTTTGAGGCCTGCAAGAGCAGAGTGAAGTGGTGCTTGGTGTTGAGATGCAGAAGGAATGAATCTTCTATAAAAAATTAATCATGCCCAGAAAACGACGTAGTCCTTTGGCAGTTTCCGGGCGAGCGAAGTTCTGAAGAGCGGTGATACGATCGGGGAGAGGTCTAGTACCACTGGCAGATACTTAGTAGCCTAGAAAGGTTACTATTGGAAATCCAAGGACACATTTGTTAGCGTTGACAAGGATTCCATAGTCTGTGAGTCTTTGAAAAAGGATACGGAGGTGATCTTAATGTTGTTCGGATGTTTGTGAGAAAATAAGTATGTCATCAATGTATGGGAAACAAAAATCAAGTCCTGAAACCACTTCGTCGATAAATCTCTGAAATGTCTGTCCAGCATTTCTGAGTCCAAACCCCATGAAGGGAAATTCGAACAAACCGAAAGGTGTGGTTATGGCCGTCTTAGGGATGTCGTCAGGGTTTACTGGTATTTGGGTGTAAGCTTTTTACTAGATCAATGACCGAAAATGTTGTGCACCCACGAATTTGATGATTGAAGTCATGAATGTGACGTACCGGATAGCTGTCAGGAATGGTTCTAGCGTTTAGAGCACGGTAGTCACCACACGGTCGCCAACCATCAGTCTTCTTAGGAACTAAGTGCAGAGGAGACGACCAAGGTCCATCAGAGCGTCGGGCAGTTCCTTCTTGGACCATACTATCGAATTCGGCTTTGGCGATTTTAAGGCGATCAGGTGCAAGACGGCGAGGTCGGCAAGAGATTGGAGGGCCAGGCGTCGTCTTGATGAAGTGTAACGTATTATGCTTCACCTCACGAGGTGTTCCAGCCGGACGAGTGAGGGTAGGAAACTCAGCAAGCACAGCGTGGAATAGAGAGGACTCGGTGAGGGTCTTCACACTAGGAACAGAGGCATCAGAAGTTTGACATCTTACTGTTAAATTAGTTGTTGAGTCAATCAAGCGTTGATTGCGACAGTCAGGAAGAAGTCCGTAGTGAGCAAGAAAATCAGATCCAATGATGGGCATGGTGACATCAGCGATGATGAATTTCCATGCAAAGATGCGTCGCAAACCTAGATTTAGACCAAAATTTCTAAAACCGTAGGTGTGAATTTGTGATGAGTTCGCTGCAACCAAGTCGTAGTCCACGCGTTGTGGTCTGTTTTGTAGTAGGTGACGTGGGTAGCAGCAGAGATCAGAACCAGTGTCTATGAGAAATTTAGTACCAGTAACCTGGTCACTGATGAGAAGGCGTCGTCCTCCAGTTGAGCAGCCAGTAGACGCCATTATTGACTGCTGTTGGAGTTTAAAGAAAATTTACATGGCTTGATACATTTATTAGCTTTTTTACCATATTTAAAATGATACCAACATATATCGGAGGAGCTAGCTAATGATTTAGAACCATCCTGGCCGTGTAAGTCTGAGCGAGATCCAGGATAATGAGCTGAGAGTGCTGTCTCGATCTGAGAAATCCTATCCGTCAATTCCTTTATGACCAAGGTGAGTTCTGAGTCAATATTTACAGTTTTACGGTTGAGAGAACACACTGTAGATGGCAAAGTAAATACACTTACATTCGGAGTTGCGGTGCTTTGAACTGTACTCAAAGGGATTGATGGGCTTACCTCAAATATCTTGTCAGCAACATGAGCTAGTTGCTCTAGTGACTGTTCTTGAGGTTGTGCCTGCAGTATTGCTTGGACTTGGCATGGTAGGCGAGTGATCCATAGTTGACGAATAAGATCCTCATGTACTGGAGTGTTACCGGAAAGTGATAGTAGATGACGAAGGAATTGAGATGGTTTACGAGATCCCATTTCTTCCTCCGTCCGAATTTGTTTTAGTCGTTGATTGGTACTGAGAGAGAGCCTTTGGATAAGTTCGGTTTTGAGACGCGTGTAAGGGTTGGCTACAGGAGGAGCTTTAATTATATCCCTTACCTCATGAGCGTAGCGACCTTCTAGCTGACTTACAGCTTATGCAAATCTTGTATTCTCCTGTGTAACATGGGCGATGGTAAACTGAGCTTCGACTTGTGCAAACCATAGTTCCACATCTTCGGGCCAAAAGGGTGGAAGTTTGACACTTACCCGATTGACGACACGTTGGGGAGAGTCTGCAGTTTGCATATCAGTTTCCGCATGTTCATTGTCCTGGTTAGCAGGATGGTGAATCTCTTCAGCATTGTTTTCTTGCTGACCTTGAAGATGACGTTGCAGATCTTCAACTTGAGTCCGCAAAATGTCGTTTTGCCTTTGCAAATCTTCCATTGAATGTGAATAAAAGCGGGTCTTGAATAATTTGTCCTCTTTTTTCGGGGTCACCAATATAGGGAATGATATGTTACTAAATAATTCCCTAATTAAGAAATTAAAGATATGTAATTAGTCAAAATAATAGTATTGTATTTACAGAGAGAAGATGATAACTAACTTTATAATAATGACCAAAACAAAACAGGTGGTCTATATCTATTACAATACTAAAATAAAAAATATTTTTAAATCAGCTGACCAGCTGACACTACAATTTCATCAACTTTATTCATAATAATTTATGTTTTCTATTTATATCAATATTTTATACTCTTTCGGTTTTAATTTTACACAATATACTCCTCTGTACATCACTGCTCTTAACACTTAAAAATCTTCACATTATTGAATTATGATTAAAAAAAATTATGATCATTTCATTCACAGTTTTGTTAATTTATTAATATACACAGTGTAATTTATATCAGTTGACTACTAAACAGCTCAATCTATAGACATCCTGTTAACATTATAACTTGTCAGCTGTATTTAGTAAAACCTCATTATTTTAAACGGTAACTTCTTAAAAATGAGAAAGTATTGAGAGCTCACATTACAAATACTGAATTACGTCAACGGTAAATTAAATTTGAGTAATTACATGTAATTGAAGTGCTAGTAGAATAATTTTATATGAAGTAAAGCATTCATTATTACATAATATACAAGTTCGTAACTTATAGATATTTTGTCAGAGTAGGGATAATCCTCAGTTAATCAGATTTGGCACAAAAGGTTTAACGCTACTTGCTATTGATAAGACATATCATTGCTTGCGTGATACCTCTGATAAGGATGTGTCTTTGAATCATAGACATTTGCCATGTTTTTATTGTTTTACAATTATTACTGTCTCTTGTCTCATTCACTGAAAAGTTAACGCTAATTTTGTTAAGATTGTAAGTGTGCTGTTAAGTACTAATTTTTAGAACTTTATTCTCTGTTGCAGTGGAGAAATATATGTAAATAATTTATTTATTTCAAGGCACACATAGAGTTTTGTTTTTTTATGTACTGTTTATCTTAGTTATTTTCATACTACTAGCAACTCTTAACTTTATCATTGAATGAATTATAAAATACGTACCGTATCTATTGACAAAACATTGTTTACCGAAACATTTTTATTGCGATATTTTGTAATAGGCCTACATACAATATTATATTTGTTAAAATTAAGTGTTATAAATAATTCAAGACACTTTTTAATTATTATTATTTATTTTATTACTTGTTTGTATTATTTTTAAGCGTATTTTCCAGAATTAATTAAAACGCGCCTTCCGACCCATATTATTGTATCGGCAGTGTGTTACAAACCTTGCAAGTTGGAGATGTATTAACGACGTTTGTCACGTAGATGAAATATTTGTATATTAATGATGTTTTGGACGTAAGCTAGATTAATAAATTGTTAAGACTTTTGTCCAATTTTTAGAAAATAATAATAGAACCGCTATAAACGTTTTGAAAAACGTCACAGGTTACAGCTGAAGAACATAGAACATGGTCAGTAAAATATCTACAAGCAGAGGCTGTGTTGAGATCTGTGCTATAAAACTAACATAGCTTCCCGCCACCGGTGTCCGAGTGGGCTGTGTCTAGACTTATCACGCCGGTGACCCGTGTTCGAATCCTGTATGAGGTGAGGGATTTTTGCACCTTAATAAATAATTATCACTAGATATAGTAATAATAAATAATAGGAGTACTACTAATAGCATATGTAGGCTATTTCGTTACTTCCTGGACTAAATGTAGGTATATAACATTTTTAATACGTTACACTCTACTTAAATAAAATTAATACAATTTATCTCAATCAACCTTATATTAATATAGCTAAATCGTATTACTTAATCTTAAACAAAGGTGAATGGTACAAGTAGACATGACCACATTATAGCACAGTACTCTAATTGGTCGAGAGCTCCGTGACGTCACAAGATAGCGGCCGTGCCAGCCAATGGGGGAGCAGCTATTCTACGCCCTTGGTGCTGCGCATGCGCAGAGGGTGTAAATACCAGCGGGTGTGGGAGAAAATTCCTTCTCCCACTCTTATCCTATCAACATATTGGAAATACCTTGCAATTCAGTGGATTCTTACGGCCTTATGGTGTGGGCGGGAAACGGAGTGAGGGAATTTCGGTTGCCGGGAACGCTAACGGTCTTGGCGGGAAAAGAAGAAGAGCGTAAAGGTCTTGGTGGGAACAGGAGAACCGAACCTCACTGTTCTTGGTGGAAACCGGTATGGTGTGAGCGGTGGTAATTCAGCTAGGTGCATGAGGAGGTATGCAGGTAGACCGGAACAATAATGCGCATAAATATTATTGCATTAGACCATTTTGAGAAGACATGTAGTAAATATATAACATGACTTTTTAATTATTTAGAGTAAATTAAGCATTATACATCCATTTAGAAACTAAACACCATTTTCTTGGACAAAATAGCATCTTAGGAACACAGGTTATTGTTTCGCTCTGTAAATAACATGATTGAAACTGTTCTCACTTTCTGATCGTTTTGAAATAACATTCCCTTTATAATGAGAGAGATGTAAAATACATATTAGATACAATTATTAGAGTTTTTTTGTTAAGCAATACATTTAGTAGGCTTCAGCTTAAACGTAATAGGTCTTAATTCTATTAGTACAACACTTTTGGTGAATCTTTTACAAAAAAATTAAAGTAAACACCCTTGTTATAATTCTAGTAAGTAAAATTCTGCTGCGAATTCTAGATTTTATTGATACTCTAATTTAAATTTATATACTGAGGAAAGATTTTTTATCAATGATCGTACTTAAGACTAGGTTAAATTGTTGTTACTATGTGTATACAGTCCGTGCCCGAACAAGCACTCGAACTCGGGCCCTGGAGTTGATAAGCTGAGACAGAATTACTCAGCTAATGTAGAAGTTGTCTACTAGGCATATATTATATAGCTTTAAACATTTATAGCCAATGAATCACTTAAGTAAGTACAGTTATTCATTGAATTAGAAACTTAGCCAATAATGCAGGGTGTAACACGGAAATAAAGAATTGCTCCGTCAGTTCTTTTTAGAAACTGAGATTAGAACCTTGTCTTGTTATTAGTAAACCGTTTTATAACTTGGAAATATGATATTACGTTATTGTGCTAATGTTAAGAAAAGTAATTACAGGAATTTTATTTTTAGCCTGGTTTTCTCTTGTACACGAAACATAATCGTAGAAGTATAATGTAGCTACGAATATTGTGCCTGTTAACTATAATATTAGTTAGTAGAGTATAATAAGAAACAAACGCTTTGGACATTATTGCAACTACTAGCAGCATTGAAATTTAATACGCTTTGTGAAGAAAACCATTGACCGAGGTATGCCAAATCCAATTTTCAAGAGAAACAGGAAAATCTATTGGAGAATATATATTGTAACCAAACACTGAAACGTTTTTAAGTTTGTAGGCTATTTATTTTATTTTCTGAATATCATGCGAGGAGATGAACAGAAAACAATCATCCAGAAAAGAACACGTAAAGGTACTATGTAAAAATATTCAGTGACGCTCATCCAAATCCCATCAGGTATAATGCACTAATATTAAACACAGTGTTACTCAAATATAAATAAAGCTTCATGCAAATTTAAAATACTATAGGTCGGTTCGTTTTCAGGATACATCTTGCAGACTAACAAACATGAGTAACACGGTCATCACCGATAATTACAATTTAAGGGCTGAAATTAATTTAAAGAATCAAATGTCAAAAATATTTTCTGTAAACATTACATTAATTTAACAACACAGACTATACAAAACTGAAAATAATCTTAGAGAGAATATAAATTTAAAGTTCTTATGCGAGTTTCTGCATGTTGTCGAAGTAGATGTTTCTCAATAACATTGACGAATACAATGTTTTTGATAATTAGCAATCAAATCTGTTATGACCTTAAACTCAAGTGAAGACAATAATATGATTTAATATAGTGTGTTTTTTTTATGAATTTAAAAGAATTCATCCACATCCTCACGTTCCAATACGAAATGTTCGAGGCTCTGTAAATATCTAGTTTGCAATTTACACTATTTTATTTCAAAGCTAATTAGGTTTTACAGTTCTGTGTGTAAATTAAAGATTATTGTGTACAAAATTATGGTACTCAGTAATTAATAAGAGAAAATATTGAATTGAAATTTATAGTAGCATTTATTATGATTAAAGTAAAATGAACATGTAACAATCAGAGCCTTAGTTGCCCAGGTATCTGGGTATAAACTGCAAAACCTATAAGTTTAGATGGCTCGGCACTTCTTAACAATTATATTAATGGTTCCTATCTGATTTTGCAGTAGATTGACTTTTCTGAACGGGTGTGATGAAAATTATATCCCGATAAACAATTTTGTAAAAAGTTTTCTACCAAGTAGAACCCGGGTATTATTTCCAAATATAGAATTTTCATTTACTTTCTTAAGAGTAAAATTATCATTAATAGTGTAAATTTAACTAAATAGTGACATAGGAATTTAAGCATTTGTTTCTATAACTGTATAATATCAATTGGCAATTTCAATCGGCTGTTGTAAAGTGGAAGAGAGCTCTGGTGGTAATATCATCATCTAATTGAATAAATTAAAAGATAAGGACCATAATTCTCCTTACATCTGTACAACACCGTTTTTGAGAAATGATTCAGATTAAACAATTTAACGCAATACGTTCTGAATTTAAATCCTAAATGAGCTAACATTTACTAATTTAAAATTATTTTTAATATTTACACTAGTATAAAATGCCTGAAAGATTTCTCTCAGACACATTTAAGTAAGTAATTCTCTTGGTAATCTTTACACCTTTATATAAAATATGTGAGAATGGATATTAAAACCTTTAATGAATTTCAGGACAATGTTTTAAACTGATTCTTTCTGTACACTTAGAGTACTGAAGGGATTTAAAACCATAAATCACAAGTGTTTACGGTTCGTCCACAAAAAAATACGAAAGTTATTTTTAGGTCAAGATAAAACAAGACAAAATACTTATTGTATAATTCTATTAAGATAATCCTTTTAACTGCAAATGGAACTGTTCCACTGTATTTGCTCTTTTTAACTATCGCTAAATCTAAGATGGAAATAATTTATTTTATTAAGAAAAAAACTAAGAAAAAACTTTGAATTGTAAATCAATAAAGTAACTCATCTATAATTACTTGTCTCGATCCTGGTCTTCGTTAGCGTACTCCGGGTACTGCGTGTTGAACGAATTGAACATTAAAACGAACAATGAAAAAGGTTCTTATCCTTGTCAAGATTTTGGTCATCGCACTTGTTCCAGGTCGTACTTCTATAACCGTGTGTTCAACAAATTTTGTAAATAACACTATTGAGTTTTAAAAAACTTTGTGGTACCTGCTCTTTGTTCTTTCTATGGATATTTAAAATATATTAATGTGTACACTGTTGTATTTTTCATCTTTCTTTTTAATGCTTTTCATCTTCACTTGCTTGTTTACGTCATGACTAATATTAATATTAAATCGAATTTTTTATCAGATTATTCGAACAGATACATACTATAGAGATAAACATGTTTTATTTCTCGTCTTATATTAACGTCAAAGTGATAATTTATGATAATTTAGATCCAATATTCAGGAACAATACTCGATATGTCATGTCATTGCTAAATAGTATATTGCAACGAAAAGAACCTATTTAGATTTGAGTTTTCACTTTGATGTATCTAACTTAAATGGTCTACATAACACTCTATGCAGACCTGTAACATTCTTTACAGGTATAAAGTTCCTTAGAGCAAATAACTTACTATAGCTATAACTTATTAAATAAACAATACATTATTTGAAAAGTAGGTTTGAGAGGATGAGGATTAAATACTATTACTTTTAATTTTGAAATAGTTTACGCCGATCTGCTTTTACTAATCAACACCTGTATGCCGCGGACAAAACTTAAGCTATAACTTTTTTCATAACCAGTCTGCAATGTTCAAACCTATGCCCTAACACTAGTAGGGTTGCAGTACTGGTTTAATTAACTTTCTATACTCATTGCATAGTTGACATTGATTAATCTCCTGTACTTTATCAAATTAATATTTTACATTAATATACGTATCATGTTAGAGACGTTTTAAATTTCTGCATAAAAAACTATTATATTTATTCCAACACAGTTGTGATATCTCTTTTTATAACTATATCTACAACCCAGCATGGATTACTTCTGGCTGTTTTATACCTTCCAGTTGAACTTACCACTAGTCACAACAAAAACCGATGTGTCATTTAAATCTCGCCAACCTTATGCATGTCCAGAAGCGGAACATCACTAACCGCAAATTTTAAGACTATTGGGGTAATTCGACAGCCTATTGTGGCAGATGCCTGTTGGTAAGGTTCGCTTTCTAAAAGTCACAGGTTCTTGCCTGCCTATACAAAAGGGTGTCCCACCCCCTCCTGCTTTGACTGAAGAGGCCAGTTCAAAGCTGGCCTCCCCTTCTTTCGAGGAGAATGAGATTACTACCCTAAATTATTTTTTATAGATCTCGATAGGAGGCGGTCCCTACCGCTAACCTTACCTTTCCAAAATATCCTGTCACTCCAGAAGCAGTGCAAAGTTCCTTATAGGACTAGGTTAAATTTTTAAGCTTCTTTTCCTATGAGTATCACTATATTTGTATTAGATGAGTTTAAAAGTAAAGATTTTTACGCCGTTTGGGCCTTGAATATGGCTTTTAATATATATTTGCAAAGGATGTAAAACCTTTCTTCACGTGTATAATCTATTTCTTGAGAAACCGTTCTCTATCAATAAAAAGCTGTTTGATTTTTAAATTTTATAGCATGCAATATTAAACTCTCAGATATGTCTTTTTAAATTTAAAAATAATCTTGGCCTTTTTACAAAATAAAGAGCAGTCAAAATCTTATTACCTTTTCTACCTACTTCTTTCTGAAAGTTAAACTTAGATCTATTCAATTCACAAATTTTATTTTCCACACATGACATATAGTGTATCCTGCGGGATAATTTAGTTTATTATGAGAAGATGAAGTAGGTGATTTAAATATTAATCATCAGCAAAGTCATGTTTCAAGCATACTTAACTTTTATGATTGCTCACAAAATTATAACGTATTTGAAACCCCCGAAGTTTTATGCCACTCAACAAGGGTTTACTTGTACGTAATTCTGCTCTCTTAAGATATTTATAGTGGTAAATTCAAGGATTTTTCCAACCCATATACCTATTTATTACCTCACCGGTCTCTAGATTAAGATAGCTTTCCTTTGCAGGTAAAATAACGTGTACATTGAAACCTACTTCTCCATACCACATTGTTTCTTATAAGCCTCAAGAATTTACATTAAAATAACTCTGAAATAATGTAAACAGTCGGAATTTTAGTGCTTCTGGCCCCAGCCAGCTTCCAGTTTTAGGGTATTTTCTAGACTATGAGCTCCCATTCCTCTGCATTCTGCAGGAGCTGCATTCCTCTAAGAGATTTCAGTCACGGTAGAGCTACTATGGAATTTCCCGGCCCTTAAAAGCTCTTAGCCTCTAAGATTTTTCGTCCTCTGAGAGCTGCCTGATCTCCTGTAGTTACCTGTCTTTGGGAGACCAAAATCCTTGGAACTCTCACACTCTACCAGCTCCTAACCTGATACTGCAGGCAGTTTCTGAAGAATTAAAATTATGCACATCTCGGTCTGTTTCAGCTCCTGCTCTCTTGGAGTTTCTGGGATCTTCGTGCTTCCGGTGCCTAGTAGCGCTTGATATTTGGAACCTAGACGCCTCTAACATCTCTCAAATTTGAAAGGTGCTTCTGACAGTTCCCGATCCAGGGACGTTTTGGAAGTCTCTAGGATCTCCCGGCTAATGGCGGATCGTAAACTTTGTCGGATATTGGGAATTTTTAGATTTTCATATATTCCTCAATGCTACTGCTATTACAGAGAATTTTAATTGGATGTGGCTCATTGTTGGCTGTCTCACGAGCTATCAGAGGTGACTGGGTGATCACGAGTACCAGGCGTTCATGTTTAGAGGTCCTTAGCCAAATAATACTCTAATAACGGACTGGTTTTGTAAAGTGTTTGTTCGAACACACTATGTTTTAATGCCAAAACTGTAAAAACATCCATTCCAAGTCATTCTAAAGTTCCAAAAGCCGTGCAGGCCTGTTTTCAAAAGTTAACTCCTGCTGCATCTCCCAAGCCTCTAGATATGGAAAATATCTGTATGCTGTATGTCAAAATGTGAATTTACCAATAGCCTCGTACCAAGAATGGGAGAACCACCACACTGCAAAAAAAACAGGACGGCGACTCCTGAACGCTTGCTCTCGCAGGCTTGAGTTCATCTGATGAACATATATAAAATTTATATTAACATTTCCCGAACGCTCAAAACATTTAAAACTCGTTTTAAACGCTGTTTAGTGTCACACGCACTCATAATTCACACGAGTTACTGATAATATATTGAGAGGCCATTATGATCATTTGAATGGTACCTGATTGAAGTCGGAGTATTTGGTGATGAATGAATGAGAATGAGCAAATAAATGGCTATTTGAGTGGGTTGTGGTATGAAACTCTCAGTTTAATTATAATTTATTGCATTTATATTTAATTTAATATTCTCTGCAATGAAGATTGGATTCTTAACTACTATTGACAGTTTGTAACAAGGAACTATTTAATAAAGTAAATATAACTATTATTGCTGAAATCAGCTTTAAAAAACTGCTATCTTTCTGTATACTCTTTTGATCTCTTCTGGCAGACGTTAATTCCCGATTCCATAATCCAAATCTGATAACGTCTGATTTCAGACGCTGCGCTAAGCGGAAGGTGAAATTAAGCTGAACTCAACATTCGGTGGGTTATATCAGTTATATTATTTAATAAACAACTTAAAATAATTCATTTAAGGATTTTTTGTATTTAGCAGTTAACATAAACTAATTTTTACTCATTGTTAAAATACGGCCAAGTACGAAATGATATTAAGGCTTTTAAACATAGGAAAGATAATAGGGTAATTTTTCAATTAAATAAAGACATTTAAGAGTTATAAACCACATCTAACACTCCTATTGTGTTTTTACTACCATGAACATTTCAAATTTAGAGAATTAATCTTCAGGTATCAGGTTAAGGTACACCATATAGAAAAAAAAAATAACTGAACTGAATTAATATGTTTATTATAAATAAATTGGTAGCTACATTTATTCCTTATTAGTGTAGAGCAAAATAATATTTTAAAGAATATCAAATAATAAATTGTATACGAAAACATGTTTGTAATTTAGTTGCACATCAGGATTAGTTTTGGCTCTTTTATAAATTGCAAAATGTTCTAAACTAGACATTAGCTGACTTTTTTGCATATGTGTACATTTAAACATTTTTCTATATTTTGTACCATTTACAACCAGTATTGTTCAAATTAACAGCCGACTTTGATTTTGATCATTTCATGTCTTCAGTTATTTTACATGCTCCCTCAAATCATCGAATTTCGGAGGTTACTACTAGTATACATACTACACACTACTCGTATGTATGAAACAAAAGCAAATTCATATGAATACTTGATCTATTTTGAGGAAAATAGTTAACCATTTCGGCCACAACGCATTGGGTACGTTGGTTAACAATAGGCAAATATAAAAATGTATTAGCTTTTCTACAAAACGAATAAATGATATTACATGATTGCAGTAATATTTCTAGTCTAAAAAATATACTTAATAAAAAAGTGAACGAGAATTAAAAATTTGTTTACATTGTAATCTTCAATAAGATATATTCTTTGATTTGTGATATAATTAAACGCGAAATCTGAGATTTAAATTGGTTTGGGTGACGAGAGATGGTGAAATATGAATCCGTGATTTCTGAACAATAATAGTATCTTACCTGCAAGTCCTGATCCTGGCCCTGGTCCTCGTTGCCTTTTAGGTGATGTTTACACTCTACGCTGCGAATTTGAGACTTCTTACTAAAATATTGAATATAATAAAACCACTTCTTTTCTTACTTGTTTCCCTGGATATTAATAATTTTAAGATCTTAGTTACGTATTTTTCATGTGTTATCTAGTTAGTATCTTCAATTGTGGCTTTACCTCACGTCTACTACCAAACATTCAACCTAATTAATGTTATGTGATTATACACTCATATGAGTACAAATATACAATAAAGAAAAACTTTTAAATAAAACTGGATTTTAAAGATAAGTTCCCTTATTCATTTTAGAGTATGGGTTAATATATTACTGTAAAGACCCATCATTTTCGGTATAAACGTTTAACTCTATTGCTCATTTCATTTTTTCAAAATCCTTATGTAGATTTTACAGGTTTTTGCTTCGCCGTACCGTATTAATAATAATTACTTTTTAAAGTCTAGTTAATTTTAAGTTAATATTATCAATAAATATTTAAATAAATTTATTGCTTAAAATTTTATTAAACTTGAAACAAGAACAGTTACAACGATCAAAAAGCCTTTATTATGGTTAAATTAATTATTTCACATTAATAACCCATGACACTACAAGTATTGATTTTTAGCGAAATACTAAGTTACACCTATTTTTTGTAAACCAATATAGTTCACCAAACATTTGGAACTACTGATGGTAAACTCAGATTTTCACAACAAATTTAAGAGTCACAAAATACCCCTTTAATTTTGTTATAATTTACAAATCTCCATGATAAATCAATTTAATGACATATCTAAGACAACTCATAGCTGTAAATCGATACTCATTTAGCATTTGTATGAAAGTTTCATTCCGATCAATTCGGACTTAATTAATTTTTTTTAAATAAAAACAAATGAATATTAAACTTAAAAATATATATATTCAATCACGTTATGAAAAATTGGACTCATCGAACTATAACACTCTATGTTGTTTTAATGACACAGGTAGAAAGCATAGTAGCAGTTAACTAACACACAAAGCATGGATCTTACAGTTCAAATCCCAGTATTATTTTACCTTTCTTGTGATGTTTTTCGAATTATGTAATGTTCACAACATTTTATCAGAAACAATACAGATGCTTAAGTGTCTGGCAATATTAGAAACATTATCAGCCCGTTGACCAACAGTGAGAGATCCGTCAGAACAACTTAAAGTTATACAAGTGTTTTTATTTGGTAACTGTTTTATTGTTTTAACCGTGATAACAGAAGTATAAGGCTACATTTCACAGAATATTTTGTGATCATATTGTTGAGTGTGATCATAGAAAAATATAAGTAGGAAACATTTAAACTCTTCCAGCGTGTAACTCTATCACTCCGAGTCACTGCGGCCTGAGCGTGGCTGAGGTGTACAGCTTGTCACTCGGGGCCTCTCCCTGAACTTCGTAGTGGTTGAAACTTGTGGTGAGAGATTCACATACGCCTAGCATATGTGAAACGTCCTCAGCGTCTGCGGCCTTCAACCCCACCATGATAGCATCTTAGTGAGTGAGGTGATAGCATCTTCGTCCTAGATTTGTATACTCATTCCCACTAACGTTAAAGTAATTCATAACAAGGAGTATTACAACATTTCAAATAAATATTTTTCAAGCTATTATCTAATCCACGTGAATAAAATTTCAAATAAATATTTTTAAAACTACTGCTAATTTTATTATTATCTATTCCACGCGAATAAACATATTTTCAAAACATACCAGAACCGTTTATTAAATTATATTATTGTTCCGTGAGGAAAAATACTGGTGTTTGAATTTGAAAATGTGCCCTTTTCTTAGTCATAAATTCGAAGTAATTTTTAATGAACCAGTAATTAAATGAATTATTTGATTTGTCTTACATATGTGACTATTATTTGGAATAATCCGTGCCCTCCTTTAGTTCATGCTATAATAGGAGTATGTTGGAAAGTTAAATTACTCTAAAGAAGATCGTTACACAACTATATACCTTTCAATATTAGTTTAACTTTAAAATATATATATGAGTGCTATATGTTACTGTAAAGAAGGTAGCTAACTATTATACAGGACATACTAATTCCAATAAGAATAAGAATAAAGGAATACAAGAATTAAATCGTAAGCCCTTGTTACGGTTTTTACTTCCTCTAAATGATCAAGTTTGGTCATTTTTCCGGCAACATCGGCGACCACACGACGCGATCTCCGCGCAGCAGTCCGAAGACCTCACTACATCATTCAATCGGTAGTAGCGACGGGCAGTGTGTAAAAATGGCAGGGACGTAATCAACGCGAGCTTATGACTCGCGCTTACTGAGAATTCTTCGTTCACGGGGAACTATTGCAAGCCTCAATCCATAGCATGAAGAAGTTTCAACAGACTACCAGGGCCTTTCGGCCAGGGAAGACACACTGATTCCTGCAGTGTAGCGCGCGTGAGGCCCAGGACATCGAAGGACATCACAGACCTGTTATCACTCAGTCTTGTGCGGGTAGAAGCCGCCTGTCTCTCTAAGAAGAATTTGATTCAACGGTAGCACTATTGTGGATACGCCTAGTTAGGAGGCTAGAGTCTCGTTCGTTATCGGAATTACCTTCCTAATTTAAATGTTTTCTATTTATGATTTGCTATACATCAGTATTTTAACAAGAAGACATATGAATTCATTACATTCCAGTAGTATATTTGATTTCTTCTTCGGTTACGGAATTAGCGTTTACGAATCTCTCTACTTGTCTATCTGTCTATCTCATTGTTTCTCTGTCCATATCTCAGTCCGTCCTCATTATATATTGTAGAGATTATGACCTTTTTGCTTAAAATTTTTCAGAAATATAGGCCAAATATTATTATAGACAACATTCCGATGATAGTTCATGTCGCTACATTGGTTATGGCTAAGCATTTGTAAATGTTTTACATTCGTTTTATTTGGAACTGTAGTTGTAATGGAAACGAAGCTGAATAATTAAATTAGTAAATTAGCTAAATACAAATATACGAGATCTTAAACATTAATACATACTGCATATTTATAAATAAAAATGCAAGATTAATAGGATAAAGTGGTTTTAAAGTATGTGACAATATTATATTTTAGCGCAAACTTAAGGAGTAGTACCTGGTAACCTTAATAATTGACCTCAATGAGAACAGTTGTATGTATCTGGTTGCTTTCTCGAAAAGTATCATCTGTAGAATTATAAATAGAACATTATTATAAATCGTTTTTCTGTATATAAAAACGAGTTGTGTGGTAGTGCATTTCCTTCGAGGGAATTTGAGCGTTACTGAAGCCTTTTACTCAGTAAGCTGAAAAAGTTTCTTCTTTGTCTGCTGGGGAATGTAAAGCTCTCTTCCAGACATATACACAATAAAATGAGCTATAGACTCTAATTAGTGCATACAATATCAATGAAGCTTTTTTGTGACACCAGGTGAGGCGTACTCCAACCTCCTTGTAATTAAAGTCATTGTGAAATAATACATGTTTAATGACTGGAGGGTCTCTGAGCATATCTAAACTGAGGAGTGTTCTTGTTTTAAATAGTTATATGAGAACAGTCTCTTTCTATAAATACATGCTCAATGCAATTGACATTTTTAATAATTTATTCCTAAGGATGCGTATCCCCGAAATAGAACAATACAGTACTCCAAACATAACCTTTAATTTGCAAGAAAAACAATTTTAATTTCAGATTTTCAAATCTAAATACCACCTTTACTCGTTGCATGTACAAATTTTTTAATTCAAGAAATCGTACACCTAAAATTGTGTAAAAACTATCGACCTTAAATGTTGACTTCGAGTACCTAACCAAAATAAATTTTAACTCTCCGGCGAGTTCTGGAGTTTAATTACTACTGTTATTTAACTCTTATTATTAACCAAGATGTTGACTAAAATAACTTTGGTAATGGTTTAATTCTGCAGAATACTCTCTCAATTTGAGCTTGAAGCATTTGTCATAACAACGACGCATTCTAGATCGTAGAAAGTAGAATTTTGAAAGTTACATTGAAATCTAATAATCTTTATCACTTTAATTGACTATATCTTATTTCTTATAGTGCGTAAGAGACATCTGACGTTAAAGTCAGTAACTAATTGAATCAGTAGAACATCATAGACCATATTTCTCTCAAAAATGGTCATGAGAGTTTAAACAAATTATTAAATATAATAAATAAATATAATTCAGTTATTAGTTTTATACGGAAACACCTAACATACAGTTTTCAACTCAAGGTAAATATTTATTTAACTGCAAAATTGCCAGAAAAATGTCAATTATAAATAATTCAGGAAATATTTCTCCTTACAAGTTTTAAAATATTTAGCAGATATATATATGAACGAATACAAAGCGTTACTGAGATTGACACATGAAATTACTAAGTTCTTATTGATTCTTTCTGTACACTTTGGGTACAGAAAGAGTTAAAGAAAGCCCAAAACAAGGTTCGTTCTGTATTTACACAAAGGTTACAAAATATTTCTTTGACTACATAATTTCTATGAAAAACGAAAACCATGAAATTAAAACACTTGCAAAATGAATAAAATAGAATTTACTTCAATTATCATTACATTGTAACTGTGCCTGTGTTTTGTGCTGTAAATAATACTTTCTGAAACTAGGATGTAATTTGCTTTGGGTAACGAGAGATACTATGAAGGACAACTTAGATCTCTAAATTATAAAAGGAACTCATCCATGTAAGGCCTGGTCCTGGTACTGGCGATTGCATCTTATTCTATCTATGTGATTTTTCTTCTTATGTGATTGTTTATACATACTATAAAGACAAATATGTGTTTGAAATATAATTTAAATTTCTTATGTTATTAACTCCACTTATAGGGTTATCTATCTATATATATAACCACAGGCTGTAGAAAACATTCAGAATTTCACACAGTTGAAAAAAGATTCTACAACATCACCAAAGCAATCGGGCAGGTCTAGGCCTAGTACTGATCATTCAAACAGTAGCCATTCTAACCATGATAGGCCTATGTTGAAACATAACCCTAAAAGTAAACATGGTCCTAGTGATAACCTATTGGTTACTAAAAACAGCATTAGTCCCAGAAAAAATACTAAAAATCTTAATAACGGAAGATGTATTCTAGGCACGGCTACCAAAGGGAATGACCTTAAAGTTGTGGAAAAATACAGGTACCTCTTTCTCTCAAGACTTTCAACCGATGTAAACAGTGACGCAGTAAAAAATTATCTTAAGGATGGCCTTAAAGGTAACTATAAAGTCAGCCAGATGAGGAATAAATTTCCTGGTTACCGATCTATTAAGGTTGGTGTACCAGGTAATCTATGGGACCAAATTTTTATTCCCGAATTCTGGCCAACCGGAGCCTATGTCAGTTACTTTAACTTTAACTTTAAAAGAATAAGTACAAATGGGGACCAAGATTCTTTTTTGGGGAATGTACAAAACTCAAAAACAAAAAGTTAGCGGTTAAGGCTTCTGTAGACATTGGTGACGTACCTAAAAATTCTCTGGTACACCTAAATGAACACAAATCAAATGATGAAGACATTTTAAATAGCTCTACATTACCAACAAAAACAAATAATGCCCTGTCTAACTTAACGCTACTGTACTGGAACGCGCAGGGTGTAACAAACAAGCTGGACTATCTGAATCATTTAGCATCACTGCACAGTGCTGATGTTATCTGTGTTTCTGAACACTGGGTTCTTAACTCTGACATTGATTTTTTGACACTGCAAGATTATAAAACTGCAAGCTACTTTGTTAGATCAAATGCGATTCATGGTGGTACAGTGATCTTTGTGAAGGAGAATGTGCGTTTCCAAGTATATAATAAGTTATCACTGGTAGTTGAAGAGCAAATTTTTGAACTTACAGCAATACAGTTAATTGATTTTAATACCATCATCGTTTGCTTTTATAGACCACCTACAGGTAAGACCAGCGCTTTGTTTGACAAGCTGCATGCAGTTTTCTCGTGTGTGCATGGTGTGAAATTTGACTTTATATGCGCAGGAGATTTGAATATCGATCTGTTAGCCGATAATAATGATACCTTAGAGCTGTATAACTTAACTAAAACTTTTGGTTTACACATAACGATTAAGGATGTTACCAGGCCAAATCTATCTTCAAATGCGGCAAGTAGGGGCTCCTGTTTGGACAATATTGTTACATCCTTACATCCAGATAGATGGAATGCTTCCGTTTTGCACACAGGTGTGTCTGATCACAACGCCATCATTTTCAGTACACCAATGAATGTGACTTCAGACAATCTTAAGTTAAAGAAACTTGTTAGGCCTATCAATCCTCAGAACTCTAAGCTATTTCTAACTTACCTTAATAGTATAAATTGGTTAGCTATATATAATAGTAAGGATGACTTAAACAATAAGTTCAATAAGTTCTTTGATTTGTTGTTATGGGCGGTAAACAGCGCAATGCCTATGAAAACTGTTGGGATAACCAACATAAATAGTAAATCTAACAACAAATGGTACAATGAGGACTTAAGAATATTAAAGGTCCAACTTGACAATGCTTACTATTTATTCTGCAACACTAACTGTAACAGGTCTAAAGAAAATTATATTGCTCTTAAGAGAACGTACAAGGCAGAAATTAAAAAAGCCAAACTTAATCATAATAACAACATAATTGACAGTTCAAACAATAAATCAAAAGCTGCATGGTCTGTCATAAATCAGCTTAGAAATGTTAACAGTAAGCCTCCCAATATTAACGCTAATTTAACGCCTGATGCTTTTAAAAATTGTTTTCTTACCAGTGTAGAACAAATTTGTAATAGCATACCAACTGATGTAAATAAGCCTAATCATAGTGTTTTTCTTGACAATAGTGAGAACTGTGCAACAGGAAACAATTCAGTAGGGTTATTCACTCTTAGAAGTTTTACAGTAGAAGAAGTCTACCTAGCCATAAACCAACTGAATAATAGCACTTGTCTTGATATATATGGCACCAATGCAGCAATACTGAAGTTATCAGCTAGGTCTATTTGTGAAGTACTAACTTATCTTTTCAACTTGTGTATTAAGCAGGGTATTTATCCTGACAAACTAAAAGTAAGTAAGGTCATTCCAATACACAAAAGAGGGCCTAGGGATGATTGTGCCAACTATAGGCGAATATCCATTGTTCCGACGCTGTCAAAGGTCTTGGAACGTCTCATTCATGAACAACTTTACTCCTTCTTGGAATCAAATAAGTTATTGTCCAAGAATCAGTACGGCTTTAGACCTAACCATAGCACTGTTGAAGCTACTCAGGATTTGATCTTGAATTGTTTTGAAGGACTGGAGAACAACCTGAACGTTCTTCCAAGGCCTTTGACACAGTGTCGCATCATATTTTACTGGATAAGATGTATTTTTATTCTATTGACAACAGTGTAGTGCAGTTCTTAAGATCTTATTTGAACAATCGATGGCAATCCGTATTCCTAAATGGCTCTTACTCAAAACAGTTAAGTGTAAAACAAGGTGTCCCACAAGGGTCCATTTTGGGACCCTTGCTTTTCATACTCTATTTTAATGACCTGCCGTACAACCTAAATGCTCATTCAGTAAAATCATTTCTTTTTGCTGACGATTTGGCAGTGTGTGTCCAGGGTAACAGTGCAGAAAATGTGGGTTACATAATCGACGCCAAAACTAAAACCATTCATGACTGGTGTAATGCAAATAAGTTAAGCCTTAATGACGGGAAAACTCAGGACCTTGCTTTCAGCCTTAGCAATCGGGGGGAAGTAACCCACTCAAAATTCTTGGGGTTCACAGTCCAGAGCAATCTTAAATGGCATCAGCAAATTGACAGTTTTGCGAACAAAATTTCAAAAGGCATTTTCATGATCAGAGCACTTAAAGGCAGTGTCTCTGTTAGTGTTCTGCTCTGTGTTTACTATGGCCACATACATAGCTACCTCTCTTATGGAACTTCAATCTGGGCAAACCATGGATATGTACAGAAGCTTTTGTGCTGCAAAAAAAAGCAATCCGTCTGATTTGTGATGCACACTGGCAGGCCCACTGTAAAGAGCTCTTCATTAGGTTAGGTGTCCTTTCCTTGCCTTCTATGTATATATTTAGCACACTCTTGTTTGTTAAGAGGAACTTGGCACTTTTGCCTGCAATGTCTGAGGTCCATAACTATGCAACTAGAAACAAAAATAAACTTATAAGTGAACGATGCAGATACTCTGCAACTCAGAAGAGTTTTCTATACCAAGGCATAAAAATGTTTAATGTTTTCCCGGAAGGTATTAAAGAGCTGCCACTCACTAGATTTAGACAAAAACTAAAGAACTTTCTAGTTGCAACCTGCTTATACGATGTAACAGAATTTTACGAAGTTGTTAACTCTTTAAGTTAGGTTAAGTAACCTTTTAAGTTGACTTTGTTATACATGTGAACATGTTTACAACAAATAAATATTTGATTTGATTTGATTTATATATATATATATATATATATATATATATATATATATATATATATATATATATATATAGGCTGAACACTTATTATTGGAGACTGACCATAACTACACAAATATTGAAAAAAACATTGAAATTTTAGATATCGAAAGGAAAGGAGAGAAAGTAAACACAAAACAAGAATTACATATCTATCTAAATTGTAACAAAGATCCTCATAAAATTTCAAATAGTAATCTGAAAAACAAGACAAATCCAATTTTTGAAAAAAAAAAATATTAAACACACATTACTAATAAGAAAATTACAACTGTGTTATTGAAATTTAACATATGTTTAAAAGGTCGAAATGTGTATATATAATTGTTCATTATTTTTTTATTTATAGGTTAATGTACAATGATGATGGTTAAAAACCGAAACACGTGTATGTAATAAAAAGATTGTTAAAAGGGTTTTAATAACTTTCATTACATTAATATAATTTAAATTTCATTTCTGACTTAGGTTATGGTGTATATGGTAATAGATAAAAATTGCATATAGGATTTAGTTCCATGGAAAAAATATAAACTGTTTCCTCCCTCTACGCTTTGGGAGGAAACACGAACAAAGGAGGAAAAACGAACAAAGGGAATTTGTTAGGTACTATATCTATAGCACACAAAAAGGAAAAGAATCTGAAATAATTATTTAAAATTAAATTATAAATATTAAATGATGATATGTATACTTTGTGATCACTTTATCATTACATATGAACTATTTCAGTGTTTTTTGCTGTAATTAATATTCGCTAAACATATGAAATAAACTGCTTTGTGTAAAGAGAGATAGTGAGAGTAGATATTTTATATTTTTATTTCTAAGTGATACAAGTAAATAACTCATCCTGGTCCTTTGCTGCTCCTGGGCACCGCATCCTGTTCCTGGTAGTGGTTCTCCGACTTACTGCGAGTTGAACTTCTATTGAACAAAAAATCTGAACTGTCCACCAAAATTTTAAAGAATTCTCATTCATTTCCCTTGTAGTTTCTAGGGAAATATATAATTTTTATACATATTACCGTTGGGTATGTTCCAGCTGTTTCATTTATTTCTATTTCTATACTAAACTAAATATTTTTAGGTGACGTCTTTTACTAAACTTCATCCAACCAACACACTAGAACTTTTACCAACTCTTATTATCTGATTATTATTACGTATATTCTGTGCCAAAAACGTCGAATAATACATAATTCGAAAATTTGTTGTCCGTATTAGGCTATAGTGTGTGATATTTGTATATATAATATACATGGAAAGAACTCTTTAACGCTGTTGTTCATTTACATATAAAAATCTCCGTATATTTCAACAATATGGTAAGACATGATTCAAGTAATTTATAATACAGAAATATCCCTTTCAATATCCGTAAAAATTTTCATTAAAATAAAAAACATTCTCTATCGATTCCAAGGATACTCAGGTTACGTGTTTATACATTGCAAGTTAGATTTTACCTCTAGACCATCGCAAGTGGATCTATAGTACATTAATTATTTTCAAAAGTCTCCTGGAACACGTTACAAGTAATAAATTTACAATTAGGATGCCTCTATTCAATTAGAAATGTGTATTGCTACAACAACTAGTTTTTAAAAATTTTCTTATAAAATTTTGTTCAAGTAAACTTATACAAGCGCAATTAATCCTAGTTTATATTACGCTAATATTCAACAAAACTCATTTCCTCCAAATAATCTTTAAGCACCTCAACTACTTCTAGCACTCTTATTACTTGCTTATCTATGCATATACGTGATATAGAAACAAATATGATATAGCAATTTCCACATAAGCCTCAGAAATTTATAGATAGTTTTCGTATTTTTAGTAAAGATTAGGAAATATTAGCACATAATTACTTCAAGCAAAATGTAATATAAAAGCCCACACTATTCAGTAATGAATAGTGTAATTTAAGGAATGGGGTAGCGGAATAAACAAGGGAAGGCTTAAAAAGTTGTTATTGACATCCCGTTTTTAATATAGACAGCCTAAATATATGTTGTGGCTCCTTTATATTCATTTTGATCACATTCATTATGCAATGACTGGTGTTGTGATAGGTAGTCATCACATGGGAGCTTCGATTAGAATACCAAAGCAAAATCTATTAGAAATTTTGTATTTATTCCTAATCTTTCGTCTTGTTTATCACGAAAAAAGTAGAAACAGCTGAGTGTGTAAATTTTGTTTTAAGATAAAAAATACATGATTTACTGAAAATTAAGCTGCAGTAAATTCATATTTTGAAATTTTGGAACAAATATGTATTTGCAATATATTTGATATACCTTACAACAAATTCATTAAAATTAACAGAATTAATAGTTAATCACTATATTTACCTATATCATTGTTTATATTATATTTAAATCATTATGGATTATTCAAACTGCAACTCTCTTTTCGTGTTACATCATTTCGGATTTATTTATATTTAATGAGTGTTCAAGTTGATTTGGAGACAATTATATATTACAATATGAGTCATTAATAATTATATTATACGTTAGGTGAAAATTTAACAAAAATATGGTGGATATTAGGGAATACACGCTGCATATAAAGTAAAATATTCAAGATAAGATATAACACTATATTTGGCTCCTTATATAACGTTTCCTTAGAGTATGATGACGTAAAATTGATTTCATTGATCCAAAGTTAAATACAACACAAGGAAGGAAGGGAGAGGAAGATATATTATATGCAATACAATTAAACTTCTAACTAAAATCAAGTTTAAAAATAGTTGAATTAACATGTTTTGTGAAACATCTTAGTCTGTGTCTTTCTCTACCGCTCCCCAAATCGACACGTGACTGGAATAAATCATCTCAAAGTACCGTATCTGCGACAGACTACAAATCACGTGACAAAAAACTTCAACTTGGCATTATTTATACTATTAGTTCTTCAAAGTTTTGTAATTACTTGTAAAGATTTTTGTTTTTAGAATAGATCAATGTTCTCAAACTGTGCTGTAAAACTTAGTTACAATTTAGGACACTTTAAATCCTATAGTAATAATGTGTGCGTAATGACAATTTTCAAAAATCGTACATGAGATGCATTCCACCATACACGTTTTATTTGAAATGTATTTATTTTTTTATTTATAAAAGCAATTTGCAACAAACTTAAGTTTGGCTTATAGCGTCTGGTTGGCTTTTTAAATAGTCTCCTGTAATATACAAGTAAACCAATTTAGGAATTGTACTAAAAAGTTTGAAAATTCAACCTTATGCAATGGTAAGAAAAGTGTTATCAAATGAAAAAAAACTCACTTTTAGAAAACTAAGTAAGCATCAGTAAGGCTTCGGCTGTATTCTACCAAAGGCAAAGGTCCCCTAATAGTTTCTTGCCCTATAAGACGGACTAATATCCTCTTCCTCAAACATTTCATTAATTATATTTATATTCAGTGCTCTCAGAAGTTTCTACATATCTGAGTTAAAGTTTAAGCTTTTTTGGTTTACTGCAAGCTAGTTTTTTCAATATTTTCCAAGCCATAAGCCTCGTTCCTACTATGTTTTACTTTACTTTGGAATTTATCGTTAAAAGTACAAATTAACATACTCAATATGTTAATGTACACAAAGTAATAAAGACAGTTTTCTGAATAACAGTCCATATATAATAATTGAATGACTGTTTATTGATGAAAAAAAAAATTAATAATTTTGCAATAGATTTCAAGCTGAATGAAGAGCTAATCCATTAATGAAATAAAGACCCTTGAATTCTTAACGTATGAAAATATAAAACTTCTTGCTTCACACTGATGCAATGCGTAGTGATCTATTTTGTAACGTCGTCGGAAATATAATAAATTGTTCAAAATTATAGGTTAATATCTAATAGTACAAAGTGACACAGTCAAATTCTCCGTGGATCAATCCTCTTTCGTATTTGTAACTGCACAATCCAATTATCAATCATCATCCGAGAAATAAAGATAAATATGTACAATGCCAATGACAACGTTCTGCTGCTAAGATTACCAGTGCACCAGCAACAGTAGGATGTCAATTGTTTCGAGTGATCCATAGTTTTAATCATTTGTATTTTAAGTATGAGAATTTTTTGTTGTAAGAAAGAAATTTCCATATTTTGAAATATGTTTTCATCAAGAAAATATTAAAATATAAGCTCAACCTCAATACTCGGAGGTGACTCTGACAGCTGTCGGTGGTTCAAGAGTTAAAGTGATACTGAATATAAAACGTACGCTTAACATTTCGTAAAACAGAAAAAAGTTAACTTATTTCATAGTACCAAATTACAAGGAAGTGGATACCAGTAAATAAAGCTTAGCCTTTCTGCCTAGGAATAAATTATAAACAAAAACTGCTTCACCAGAAGTGTTCAGTATCTGAAACTGCAATACTGTCTTCAATTGTCTATAAAATGAAGATCAGAACCCAATTGATGTTATCAATAATTATACAATGCGTTAATAATACTATTTGCAAGAAGTTCTCGACTTTTACGCAGGATTACTACTTAAGAACACAGCTCGCAGGAATTCGGTGAAAAAAGTGTTCTGTGTGATAATCGTTTTATCGGAATACCCAGTGCCATAATTTGTGAATTGTTCCAATAATCTTATTTAACAGATAAAACACTATAACCTCTACATTTTAAACGTAGAATTAATTTTAAAATTTTAAATATTTAGGTGTCTGATAATTACTATTAGGAACTTTCGAAATTGTTATTAGGATATTACTATACAGGACATAATTTATAACATAAAAAAACACAAAATAGATGTTGACAAATGTAAATGCACAACCGAATTATTTTGAGTCTCCTAATAAATAGGAAGTTTAATTCAATAGTAAAACTTTAATCCAATAATCTATTAAAAATTTATATTGTTTTCTAAATTTACTGAACCTCATGATCGAGATATCCTGATGAGGGTTGGTTCAACTCTGCACACATTTTCTTCTATATATTCATGTTTCGCCTTTGCACTGTCAAACAAGTACCTTATGCGCCAATATAATCAGTACTGACTTTGTAATGCATCGCATGCATGTAAAAAACATTTTCAGGTGATCTTATTACATGTTCTAAAGGGGTTTTAAACAATTAATAAGATAAGGATTTTGGAGCATCCTGGTTAAAAAAAGCAATATTCAATAATACATTTTGTTGAAGTTAGATAATAAAATATATTCTTTTTAAAATTTCGTTAATAAAATTATTTAGTAAGATTATTTTATTATTATTAAATAAGACAATAAAAGGCAAATGTATACAACAATAATTTAACTCCAGATTCTGGAAAAATTTTAAGTGTTTCTTAGTATAAATTATAATTACTTATAAAACATTAATAGCTAAGTTAACAGCTACTCAAAACTTTTTATTGCGTATAATTCTAAAAAAATCTAAACTATCCAGCTCTTTTCCTTTGTACCAGCAGTTGCTTATTTTAATTATCCAGCATATTTTTATTTTTGAAGTCCTGAGATTGTTTTTTTTTTCATATCGGAAATAGAGAAAATATTATTCCAAATAATCTTTACAGTACGAGAAGTTTTGAAAGTAAATATTTTAAACTGCCAAAAGTAAATAAATTCATTTACCATAATTCCTTTAAATACTTGGGTCCGAAAGTTTTTTAATCAACTTCCGCTTCACATAAAAAATTAAACTAATGAAACATATGTTTCCTAGATGGCAATCACTTGGGTTTATTGGCAACAGAACATAGGGTACCTCAAAAGCTTCTTAGTGAAGCAGTTTATATTTATATTCCATAAAAACACTATTTAAATGTTTACACAATTATGTTCTCTATACTTTAATTTATGTATTATACTTTTTAAATATAATTACTTTAAATCAGATGTTACAGCGGGCGGATAAAGACTATCAAATAATGTTATACTGTTATGATTCCTATTTGTAATGTTTATATTTTTTACAACACTGGTCACACAACTTGCCACAAGTGGCCACAGTTTAATTTCTCAAACGTATATATGTATGTATTGCCATGTTTTTTTATTAAGAGAAATAAAATTCATTTATTCATATTCATAATGGGGTTTGATACATATATCTAGTTAAAAATAGCTTTATATAATTAGCGAAGCTTTATAATTGCTGATATTTTTTATATGAATATATTTACTCCGATTCAAATATTTATCACGTTTGATAAATAATATATTATGGTAAGTAATATACATAAATAAACTGTGAGAAGTTCAAACTCGATACTTTTTGATTTCATATTTGTGTGAACAAAGAATTTCCATACACGTATATAATACAAATACCATTTCGGCAATGCAATATAGGAACTATCGCAATAATAAGAGAATGTACTCGTAATTCTCCCCCAGTTGATTGAGTTTCTGCATTCTCTACTTGCTTTTAGCTTTATGCTCTTCTGCTAAGTGCTTTTCGGATATCTAACAAGTGCTTTTCCGGATATCTACCAAGTGTCTTTCCGGATATCTACCAAGTGTCTTTCCGGATATCTAACCAGAATCCTTTCGAGTAAATTCCCACTTTAGCACCGTTGTAAACATTTCAAAGTAATTCTATATCTAGGTAGTAGACTAGTATGCCACATCACGTGACACGTAACAGGATTCGTAGAGGTTGTGCACAATGTATAAGTATAACTCGTTTAATTCTCAAAGTGTCCTCCGGGAAAATACACACAGACAATCATAGAAAATATTCATTGACATAAAAACTATGTTCATCCGAAATTCCATGATAGAACAGGTACCATCACAAGACATATTTCTGTTTATTATATAAACATTAAGTTTCCTGCGAAATTTAATTTGTACGGATGGAATCCGTCTTAACTTATCTTGCCGCCACATTGAAGACTCAAATTTAGGTTCAAGACGTTAACGTGTAAAGTATTGTAACTTCATCTAACATGGTTACATCAAAATTAACTTGGACGTAAGATCAGTATTGACAATTTTGGGTGCCACCATTTTATTTAAGATTAACTCTCTGAGGTATAATTAGCGCATGATGTTCCAATAATAAAGAAGACCTTTAAACTTGTATGCACGTCGACCTATTCTTACATGTAAAATTTTCCATCGATTTTGGTGAAGTGGTGAAGAGCGATTGATTAGTTCAAAAAGTTAATTTTATGCCATATGTCACTGTACAATTGATTTGAGTTTGTACGTTTACAAGTACAGAAGATATCAGAACTTTTGAAGACTCTTCAGGACTCATTTATAGATTGGTCCATTTTCAAGTTAAGAAGAGTGTTGCGCTTCGCTAATTTTTCATTTTTAATATAACATTCATAGAATATAATATGGAAATATAAGCTCTCAGAGCTTAAAGTAATGGCTATCAAATATTAAGGGTTCAAAGTGTCGCATTTTCCAGTATAAGACATAAGTAAACTACATGTTACATTTGAGTTTTATATCATGTGTGTTATATCAATATAAATTGATTTCAAGAATAAGTTTATTTTGTATAAATTATATAATATTTTACATAAACCTCATAAATTGTATAAAGTTTTTGTTTTAAAACAAAAAAGAAGCACAGTCAATGAAGCCTACTAATAACTTTAAAGAAACTTAGATCCAATGAAATTTTAAAGCTCTTATACGAGTTATCGTTTCTTGTATGGCCATCAAACAGAAATGTCGTTACCTTTCTCGTAACCTTTCATTTCAAAATGAACAAGAAGGGCTAAATGTCAAAGGATCAGAACATAAAGTACAATCATGTTTCTACATGTGCTCTGTACGCATTCGTAATGGAACTTGTGACGATTTTTGATTACAACTCTTTTTACTCTCGTACGACTAATTTTAAATCAAACAATGGGTTATGCCATACGAAATTTAATTTTTGTACATAATACATGTTCAGATAAATCGTACTACCTCAAGTAATAGATTATTTTAATTGGAAACCTTATTTTTAATTTATTTGGGAAGTATAGTATTTGTGTACTATCAGGAAGTTTTAGTAACGCGTGTTATGATTGTCATGGATATAATAATGAGTGAAGTGTGGTAGTAATATAAAGTAGAGAGGACGAAAGGTTGAATGCTCCAAATATCATGGTGTTGAAATTTGATATGATAACTTTCAGTTTGTTAACAAATTTATTTAATCTTTAATTTTATCGTGTTATATTGTTTATATAAAATATTCTTTAATTCCCAGTCCATTCCCATGAAGGGTCATTCACCATCATTGAACTCGGTGTTGCCTGTATATACATTAAGCTTCGATAAAAATGTTCTACAACTGACAGACAGACAGACAGTAATTATATTTTGTACATCCCCTCGAGTAATGTATTGCACTTTCATTTATTAAAATAAATTGGATTCACGAGGAATAAAGTCCAGCAACTCGCAGAAACAAGCAGGCATGCTGGTTCAATTTAATAGGAGATACGAAGACATATTATTTCAAACTGATTTAATATTCCGTGAGTATGCACGCAAAGATTGACATTTTTATCTTTGTAAAATACGGCTACTTATATAACAAACAACTGAGCCAACTTAATCTTTATTTCTGATTGTTAGTGAAGCCTATTAAGGGCGGGAGAATTTGTAGTTATATCTTGAGAGTGAACTGACTTATAACTTGTTCTGAAGAGCTTAATTCTTTATAAGGAGCATAGGAGTTGAATCATAATGCATGTTATTACGTGGGATTCACCAGATTGTGTGAACATGTTTACATTATTTTAATAGTTGTCCAATATGACAACGATGAAATCTTTAAATATTTAATTTCCCAACAAATTGTGTAAGTTTACGGGACTTAGTATTTGACTTGTAACATTTTTATTGACCTCGACTATCCGTAAGTGTTTCGATAAAAATGTGGCAGTAACAATTGCTCTTTGTCTGCTGGAGTTTTAAAGATTTCTTTTCTTTGTGATGTTTGTCTGACTGTGCAGGAAACATCAAGCATAAAATGTTCTACAGGGCATCAAAATTTGCATGTATCCACAGTGGTCTATTACACATTTCATTATATATGACGCGTGGTATATTACACATTGTAATAGTATTGAAGAACATGATTTTACTGTGAACGGTGCTCGGAGAGTAGTAGTTATGGTTCAGCGTGCATTGAAGATAAAACGCGTTTAATACCTAAACGAATGAACACAATGGCACACGACACGGTAAAATGCAGAAGAATTGGCCATATTATAATTTATCTCTAATTTATAGTTTACGAAATATAACCATCTTGATTCACTACACAAAATGCTTAATAGTAATTAAATAAATTTTACAATGTATTGTATATTTGAATTCCCTATGAATAATAGTACTTAATAATACTCTACCACCTAGTTATGTAGTTGTTCCAAATAGTACCCCAAGAATCGTTTAGATAAAAATACGTAATTCCAGTATGTCCATAACACAGTTATATTACATAGATTTTACATTCTATTTACACAAAATATAAGCCATAATTATCCAATGACTGCCAGTTGGTTTATATATCAAATTACATATCACACATGCTCTGATATTATTACAGAATTATCAGTGATAATGCCCGTCTATAATATGATTACAAAACACATTTAAAAAAATTTACATCATAATCGATAAATCAATAAATAATCAGCTCAATCTTTCTAAAATTTACCAAACTTCCAAAAATATAAAACTAGTAAGCATTCGGTACTCTTCATAAATAAAACATCACACACTCATTGAGCTACTGAATAAAAAACATACCACACAATCTAGTTTTGTACTATTATACAATCCATTGAAGTTTTGTATACATTTTGTGCCTAGGTGAAGTTACCTTTAACCTATTAAATATATCTTAATTACATATTCTAATGAATACACAATTATCTCAATTAAATTGTGCACAATAATACTTATTATGTTTACATAAATAAACACATTACCTTATATACACATTTAAATAAGAGTTTGTTTAACTTTAAATTCACGCTAAAACAAAAGAAATAAAATTTAAAAATAATTATGAGTGCGTTTTATAGCAATTATTTACGTAAATAGTGTAATAGATGGTGTTAAATGAAAAAAAATTATTGAATTTAACAAGCTTAATCTTTTAAGAATTTAAAAACTATGTCCATCTCTATTATAATAATTATTTAAATGTTCTTAATTAAAAGTATAAATCTCGGCAATTGCCGCTATAATTTTGCTACTTTTGCAAGAGTTTATTTGGTCCTGCAATTCTTTTGCTCTTAACGTTTCGTCTAGAAGTTTAGAAATTGATTTTCATTAGGAATGTCTGTGAAGGTTTAATTTTGACCTCTGGTGGTAGTTTCAGTAAGGTTTTGATGAAATCAACAATTATAGTATATATTTCTCCTCAAATTTGTGCAATATAGTTATTTAATTTTTAAGAGCAAGCAACTGACTATAATTAATTAAGATATGTCAGTTTAATCCTAAGTCAACTTTCATTCACTAATTTAAAATTTTTCAATGTAACACAGTTATAAAATGACTGAAAGATGTCTCTTAGAATATTATATAAAAAATTCTTTAATTAATCAATACTTTTTATCAAATATGTATGAACAATGTGTATCTTATAAGATTTGGGCGTTGTAAACTGATTCATTAAAAATAAACGTTAATGTTCAGGTTATTAGTGAACCAAAATAACGAGTTTAAAACAAATATACATTGAGGGCAAAAACATAAAAATTTACGTAAAACAACATTACTTATAATTATTAAAAGTATGTTTACAAATATTCTCTACAACGATTGATTATAAATTGGCATGCAATAGGGTAATATTATTATTAATTGTGAAAATTTATTAAAGGCTAAAATGAATTATATTAAGATATTTCTATGGCTATATTACTTCAATAGTGTTGTAAATTTAACAAGAGCTCTGGTGGTAATTTCAGCAACTAATTAGATAAGTTAAAATTTATAGACCTTATTTCTCCTCAAATTTGTACAATATGCCTATTTATTTTTACAGTGTAAGCAAATAAATGATTTTAAGATATTAATTTTAATCCTAAGCCAACTAGAATTCACTAATTTCAAAATATTTTTAATATTACACCACTATAAAATGCCTGAAAGATATCTGTCAGGCATATTTAACCAAGTAAGTCTCTAAGTAATCTTTACACTATTTATGAAATATACATGAAAGGACCTCAAAACATTTAGAGGCATGACGGCCTCGTCATCTCCTCTCTCCCGGACTGACATCACTCCACCTCTACCCGAGGAGTTGAGAGATAAGATTCACCTTCGTCGCAGACTGCGAAAGGAGTGTCAGCAGTCCCGATGTCCCCACGCCAAGCAGACCTTCAACCGCCAGGCCAGGAAGTGCTCTCGTCTCCTGGCTGAACACAGAGCGGCTGCGTGGGATGACTTTGTGGAACATCAAGCTGACGGTGGTGTCGGCGGCATCTGGAAAATCTCCAGGGCACTTCGAGGGGAGAAGAAGACCAACCGACCACTTCATGGACAGCGTGGTATTGTCTACTCCCCTGGAGATCGAGCAGAGGCCTTCGCCGACACCATGGAAGGCCAATTCTCTCCACACGCGGATGTCTACGACGAGGACACGTGTGAAATGATTGAAAACTTCCTGGAGGAATACCAACCTGACGAAGACGACCTACTGCCCACTGTCACTACACTTGAAGTGCAAGACCACATTCGCCGCCTTCGCCCGAAGAAGGCCCCTGGCCGGGACTCCTTAGGAACTCCAGCATTGAAGAACCTGCCGGCTTGGGTGATCGTCACGATCACCTGCATCTTCAACTCATGCCTACGCCTGGCTCATTTCCCGACCACCTGGAAGGATGCCAAGGTGATCATGATACCCAAGCCCGGCAAGGACCCTTTCTTCCCGGAGAACCACAGGCCGATCTCCCTTCTGCCTGTGCTCTTCAAGATTCTGGAGAAGATCGTCTTGGCGAGATTCCCTGAGGAGTTCTTCACGTCTATCAGGACAGAACAATTCGGCTTCCGCACCGGCTACTCCACCACCCTTCAGCTTCGCAGAGTCCTGAACAACATCACCGGAGCTGTAGGAAGGAAGCACCACTCCACTTCGGTCCTGATAGACGTGAGCAAAGCCTTCGACAAGGTGTAGCACGAGGGACTGCTCTTCAAGCTGTCATCGTCTCCATTGCCTGGCAGGACTTTTCGGCTGCTCCGCAGCTATCTCCACCTCCGGACCTTCTCCGTCAGCGTTGCCCGATCCACCTCCACGACCCGCCCAGTGACATCTGGTGTGCCACAGGGATCAGTCCTCGGCCCGATCCTGTACCTGTGGTACACAAACGACATTCCGGTCGCTCCGAGAGTGCAGCTCTCCCTGTACGCGGACGATGCGTTTCTCACGGCCACTTCTGCCAAACTGAGGATGGCTGGGTTCTACATCCAGCGGCAGCTGCACCTACTGGAGCCCTGGTTGACCAATTAGAGGATCAAGGTCAAAAATTTCACTAGGGCAAGGAGACAAGCGAACGGCCGTCACCTGTCACTCAACGGCGACGACATACCGTGGAAGACTTCAGTCAAGTACCTGGGGGTACTCCTGGACTCCAAGCTGACCTTCACACCCCACGTCAAGAGGATCTGTGGCCAAGCGAGGAAGGGCTTCGGTAGCATCGGCCCCCTTGCTCAACTCCACGAAGCTACCGACCAGGACGAAGGTCCTGCTCTACACGGCTCTGATACGACCAGTGCTCACATATGCGGCCCCAGCATGGTACCACCTCACCTGCAAGACCGCAGGGAGGCAGTTGCTCGCTGTCCAGAGCGTGTCTCCGGCCAGCCACTGGGTCGCCCTGGTTCGTGAGGAACACCGTAGTCAGGGCTTCGTCCAACGTCCCTACCATCAGGAGCTTCGTAGAAGGCCTGAAATCGATCCTTGAGGAAGCTGCAGAGTCCTCACCGTGGGATCACATCCGTGAGCTTCGCGCCCAGGAGGTCCCCAACTGCGTCTTCCCATGGATGACTGATGACATCGACTACAACTTCGACTGCTCCACGACACTTCACCCCACTGACAGGTAGCGAAAGCTACTAGGGCTTTGACCCTCGAGACACAAGGCAAAAGCCTAACCGGCAGAGGCCTTGAAAGATGTGGGGGGTCCACCCCCCACAGTGACAGCGACTTGACTTGACTAAACATTTGTGCAATTTACGAACATTGTTTTAAACTGATTCTTTCTGTTCACTTAGATTACTGAAAGGATTTAAAACCTTTAATCAAGTTCCAGTATGCTAACAGAATTTTTTTCGAAATTTATTTTTAATCAAGACAAATCATCACTAAACAAGAAAATAAACTCGTAAAATTCTTAAAAATTAAAATTTTCTTAACTGCAAACGCCTTATAATTTTATGGGTACTTTTTCACAGTTTTAGCTGTAATTAATAACTGCAAAACTAGAATGCAAATTGCTTTGGGTACTAAGAATATTAAGAAAAAACTTTGAACTGTAAATAACTAAAGTAACTCATCAATAAGTCTTTACCTCGATCCTGGTCTTCGCCATAGCACTCCTGGTGTAGATTTCCACGTCCTGCGTGTTGAACGACTTTGAACATTAAATTTAAAAATGAATATAGTCCTAGCCCTTATCGAACTTTCGGCCATTGCACTTGTTCCTCTTCCTGCTTCTACAATCTAACTTGCCATAAGTTCATCAACTTTTGTAGACAACACTTTTAACTTATCGGAAATTATTGAAATGCCTGTCCTTTGTGGTTTTTATGGATATTACGAAATATATTAATATGTTCACTATTGGGTATGTTTCTCCTTTTAATTTTTTGTTTGGGTTTTACCTTTAATTGCTTTTTTACATCACGTCTACTAATGACATTAAACCTAGTCCTACTATCTAATTACTCTAATATCTAATGCTCCCAGGGGCTGGTTACTCGTAACCAGACGGGATTGGCGACCCCGGGTTCCCCGAGCAAGTGGTCAGTATAGACTGGTTGGCACTATGCGACCCAGGATAAAGCTGTGCAGACTATCAGCGCAGCCAATGTACTGACTGCGCTGTGGGTGCTACAGACAGGGAGAAGCGTCCTTGGTTAGTAGAGCTAGTAAATTTCCATCTTAAAGCGTATATGCACTGATTGATACTAGCTTGAAGTGGTTTACCCGCAAAACGCCCATGATTACCCCGCATGGGTGAAACAGGGATCTAGGTGGACGTGGTGTGCTGGTGACTGAGGACAAGGTCTGCCTGCGGGATTCTGGATCCAACACTTCACTTTGCCATCACTAAACCCTGGATGTACTGCGGTTGAGACTTGGCCCATCTTAACCAGGGGGCCCTCGTTTGGCTCAGTCAGCGGTGGAGGTGTTGGGCAAGGGGCTTTCAATTCTGATAACCTACTGAACTCTCCAAGGCCGATATACTTGGTCAGTGTTGCGGCTAAAGAGGGCAAGGGACGGTTGCAAATATATATATATATATATATATACAGAGGGTGGCCCAAATTATTAGACTAGACTGCTTTTTTACCGAAGAATACGAAAAAACTTTATTTTAACAACTTGTTACATCTTAGGTTACAACAAATACATTTTTTTTAATACTTTGTGTGCATACCCTTATTCTTAATTAACATTTTTATTCTATTTGGCATGCTTTGGACCAAATTTTTACAATTGTTCCTAATTTCCTCATCACGGTGCCACACTTGTATTAACAGTTCAATAAGTCCTTGTCGAGTTGTAACTTTGTGATTTTTCATTCTTTTCTTCACAATAGCCCACAGATTCTCAATTGGATTCATGTCAGGGCTATTACCTGGCCATGGAAGTGTACTGATCTCTGATTCACGGAGAAAGTTTGACACAGTCTTCGCTGCGTGGCAAGGGGCTCCGTCGTGCATAAAAATATATTCGCCATTCGGGAACCACTCTTTTGCTTGGGGAATAAGCCTTTTTTCAAAACATTCAAATACTGGTCCTGTCTCATAGTTTTGTCTACTATATACAGTCTTCCTGGGCCATGTACAGACATTACACTCCAAATTATTACCGACGTTGGATGCTTTACAAACTGCTGAATACAATTTTCGTTAAACTCTTCCCCACATTGTCTACGGACGTACTGAGAGCTCTCATCACTAATCTGGAATATAGACTCATCAGAGAAGCATACCTGGAAAAAACAAGTTGAATTGTAGTTCACTGTTGCTTAGGTTAGGTTAAATTAAGTTAAATTAGGTTATAGGTTTTGTATATATATATATATATATATATATATATATATATTGGTGCTCTGCTACCAACCTCGTGTCGTCGCGACCGGAAGAGGGCACCTTCCAGAGGAATAATAACCGTGGATCCGCCACTAGATTCCTCCTATCCAAAACCTAACCAGCTTTTATGACTAAAGATAACTAATAATTTTTTATATGGTTCCGAAAGGTTCCCTAACAATTATACCAAGTCCCAGGCCACGTACACTCACTTCTACCCGTCAACTCTACCCGATCGCTGCACAACGACTCCCCACAACCTCCGGTCTCTGCCTGCTATCCTAGCAGGAATCATCCTACCAGAACCTGTCCAGAAGAAGTCCGGATGGTAGGAGGCTCCTATAGTTCAAGCTAAGAGCTAGAGTTCGGCGCAGCTGGCTATCGCGTTCGCGGCTACTGAAAGATAACGCGCGCCAAATTCAAATCTATAGCGGCACTCGCCGCATCAGTTATTGAGTTTTATTAATTTAACATGAATTAGTAAGGCAATACTAATTTACCCAGCTAGTACACTCTATTTTTTACTAATTTTCAATATTTTGCCTTCTAAAATGCTATCGATATTGCTTTAAACAATAAGTGAGGAAATAGTTCTCACAAACAGCTGTACATTCTTTATAAAGTACGTAAAAGAATGTCAAAGTTAATATTGATTGTTCTATGATGAATATTATTGCTCACCTATTCTCCCTGGACTATTTTGTTACAGAGAGGATTAATAACAGCTAAAACTTAGGTTAATAATTTCCCTATTAATCTAAGATCCCGCTGTATACATGGACCTCTCATTATTTTACCGGATGAAATATTTTTTTTTATTTTAAAATTAATAAATAATCATAAACCCGGTCAGTTGCCATACCATATCCTGGCAAGGCTATTTTTAATTTAAAATTATTTAATTAAAACCTTTTACGTGAACACGATCATTCTTTTTCATTTAAAATTCAGTACGAATGGAAAGTTCAATACATACACAACATACTACAACACCGTTGCCTACCTTTTTTCTGACAATAATACCTGGCAACTAAGTGTGAAAAGTAAATGGGTGTGAAAATTTCTCATCATTCTTTATCTCAAAAAATAAAATATGAAAATGTAGGTAGGTATATTTATTTATTGCTAATTCAATGGTATATAGCCTTTTTTAATTGTGACAAGTCTTTTAGTTTATATTTTATAATTTAATAATTTTATTTGAAAAGAAATGCTGACAAAGAGCGCTATATACATTGATATGTGCGTTAAAGAGAGACGCAAGAAAGAGCAACAGAGGAATAGACGGCCCAATAAGAGAGGGACGAGCGTTCAGTTTTCCATTAGTTAGAGAAAGATGCCTGTACTCTCCATAAGAACACTTAATGTTAGTTTCCCTAAATATACATGCTGAAAACTGTTCTCACTGTCATATCGTTTGAAATAAAATTCCCTTTAGTATGACAGAGATGTCGTGACATACATATTCAATACAGTTATTTGAGTTTTTGTGGGAAGAAATAGTGAGTAACCCTGAATCGTTTTAAAAGCCTTCAGCTTAAAATAACAGGTCTGAAATCTATTAGTTTACGCAATTAATGTACTAACTAAAGATCCAACCTTTGTATAAGAACCGTTATAGTTCCTGAACTAGAGAAGTATTGAACGAATTCAATAAAAAGTAAATTTTCACACTGAATTCTTAGGTTTATATTGATGCTGTTAGTTTAAATTAAACACTAACGAAGAAGTTTTTTTTTATTATTACTTCAGACAAGGTAGAGGATATTGTTACTATACGAAAACAACGTGCGCGAACCAGCACCCGAACTCGGGCCCTTAAGTTGTAAGCTGAGATAGAATTACTCAGCTACGGTAGAAGGTTTATACTACACTCATTCTGGTAATTATTTCTGCAGATTGTGCCTACTTGATAATTATGCAAGTAAACCTTTTGTATTAATATACTATAATTCATATTGCTATATTGCATTAATTTTGCTATATTGCAAAATTCTTGTCTTGAAATGGAAAATATAATTAATTAATTTTAAACGAAAACCTTTAAGAATTTGAAAATGTCCAGTACGCATTTATAACTGTCACACTTATTTTGCCTGATTTTGTTTCGTGTACTATGGGAGTGTACCAAACAAAATAAATGAAACTATTTTTTTTGCTAAACTATTTACAAATAAATTATTACATAATTTTAAACACAATTAGTGGGTTTATTTTAGTATTAGTCAGTCATTATGAACTACTTTCAGCTTTATGTTAGTATTTATGCTACTACCGAATAAAGGGAAGAGATCTATGAGACAAAGCTAAGAAAATTGTTTTCGTAAACAATTTTCGATTCTATCAGCTGTATGAATCAGATTCAAAATTCATGCGGTCGTTAAATATCTTGGAAAATATTAAGCTGAATCTGCATGCACGCTTTAGGTACGTGAAGAATTAAACACAGCCCAAAGCGCAAACATAACCGACATACCACAGAAAAAATCAACAAACAAACAATTATGTTTCCTTTTAATCAAGCTATTACTTTTAATATGCTGTTATTTATTTACAATCATAATATATGTACTGGTCTTGTGACTTATTATACGATAAATTGTCGATGTAACTAGGATTCAAACTGCGCACTTTGGATGATAAGACATAGTGATAGGAGTAACTATTATTTAGTTGGTCTATTTTAGTATTAGACATCATAACATCCTTTCAACTTTATGTTAAATTTATGCTACTACCGATTACAGGGAAGATATCTATGAAACATAGCTAATTAAATTGTTTTCGTAAAGAAATATTCTATGATACTATGAACTATTTCAGATTCAAAATTCACAAGACTATTGAATACCTTAGAAAATATTAAGCCGATTCTGCATGCATGCTTTCGGTAGTAGGATATATGAGAGATTAAAAACAGCTCAAAACCCAAATGTCAAAACAACGTACCATACATTTTACGTAGAACGTACAGGGGGATTTATTTTGCATAGTAATCACCCTAGTGCAAGGTATAAAAGTAGTGAAGAGATCAAAAACATACATTTCTTCTTTAATATTAACTAAGTTATTATTTTATAATGTTTTGACATTATTATTTATTTATAATCAATAAATAATATATGCATTGGTCCAGTGATTTGTGCTGTGATAAAAGCTCAAGAAAACTAGGATAAACTACGATACTATGATATACAAACAATAAAATGACTTACTGTAGTTCCTGGTCCTGGTCCTTTATATGAGCCTCATATCGTATTCCTTGTTCGCTGGTTTTCCGAGGTACTGTGATTAGAGTGAATTTGTAATATAGTATTGAGCAATTCAGAATATTGAAATAACCTAAACTTTTCTTCCGTTGTTTCCATGGATATACGTAATTTGGATGTGTACATCTGTAGGGGACATATCACCTGGATTATCTTTAGGACATTGTTTATATTTTATCCTGCGCAAGTGAAATTCCTTTATAATCGTAGACGTAACCACAAGATGCGTTTGCACTAATTTTCTGCTCTAGGACAAAAGCATTTACGAGTATAAGCAAACAGCCTTTAGTTATGTAACATTAACGACATCTATTCTCTGAATATGAAATTAAAAGTCAGTCAAAACTTGAATTGGTGCGGGAAATAATAAAATAATTACAAATAAGTACTAAAAATATTAAGCGATATGTTTATAAAACATAACTGTTTTATTAAAACATTTAACAACAATTAATTATACTGTCAGACACGTAAGTGATAGTGATATCAGCGTCAGCCATTGATATGGAAAGACTAAATTAGCAATTTTCAGCCAAGTATTTGCTACCGATATTATCAAAACTGTCCAGTTTTTGTATTTATATAAAGGATGACCTACGACATTTTAAATCTGTAAATTGCTCTTTGTAAAATACAACTGCATACTAATTTTTATGTTTTACTCTAACCTTGGTCAATAAAAGTTCCCAGCGTGCCCTAGTCTAACTTGAACTAAGGGTTTATATCAATTACTTAATACTTCTAAACCCTGCAACAACAAAGAGAACTAGCTATTGATTATACACTTCAATTACTTTACTTCTCGAACATGTTTTTCTATTGAAACTCACTTTAATCCGAATAAGGGTTTTACATGTGACAATTAGTACAAAAAATGGAGCTTGACCAAGTGTTAATTTACAAAAAGATATTCGTAGCGGATATCGTATTAATAAATTTGCAAAAAAGAGTTTTTTTTAACTAAATATTACCTTAAATTTATTTACAAAATGGAGCAAGCACTTCTTGTGATTTAATGTTTGTTGAATATATATATATATATATATATATATATATATATATATATATATATATATATATATATATGTTATGTCCTTTAATTTCATGCTTTGTTATTCAAAGGAATAAGTATTATATTTATACATTTTTTTAACATTTCTAGCTAATGCATCATTTACGTATGTAGAATGATGCATTGAATTTTAAACACCTAAGATATGCATTCAATATAATGTGTAACACGGACGTTACATTACTAACTTCTCAGTCAGTTGTTGGAAGCTGACTAGCTTAAAAATTTTGGAGAGCAGAGTGAAGTTACACTCCTTATACGTAAATAATGTGAAATTAAAACAAATATTTTATTATATTCTTCACTTTTATTACGTGTTTTGCAATAGGGTTCGCTGGGTTTGCATGCCAAATTTGAACTCTATAGCATATTTCACTTACGAGATAACCTGTGGATGGGTAAACATACAATTATACAAGAAAGTAAATTTTAATCTCATGGTAACCAAAGAGAATTCGTGTGAGTTTACTATGTTCAATGGTAGGCTTCTATGACGCTCAGCCTAATTCCAAGGTTAGACAGCACCATTATATAATTCATTAATTATGACAGTCTTAGTAGAAACCTCATGCAAGGTTTTATATCAGTACTCAAATAAAATTTCTGGTAAGGAAACGAGGGTACTACCACAAAGGTGTGCAATGGAATCATCTATTGCAAGTTAAAAGTTACATTGAGCACAATATATTATAATTTCTTTGTACTCTGTTAATAAATTTGGAATTACAATATCACATGATACATGATAGTATGCAGTTTGTTGACTATTTATTAATTCACCAATCGTGGTTGCAAATAAGAACTATAAATATTCGCTCTGCCAAATCCGTACGATTGACCTGTGCAATACTATCAAACATAGTAACGCAGCTATGTTTGGAAAAGCTGATTCTATGTACGTGTTTAGTTAGGTCTAGTCTACCTTTCTCTTATATGTGCAGCAACTGAAATCAACCATCTTCCACACAAGCAAATATTACGTGAAATCAAATCTTCTAAACAGTACACATCTATGGTGAGAAGGATGATTCAGTGAGGCTGTGAATGTTAAGTGTTAACCCGTGGGTGGGGTTTCCTTTTAACATTTTTCGTTTTCGGTTACAAAATATTTTTGGATCGCTTTCGATGAACATGACTCGAGATTTAAGAAGTCTCAACAGCATCACATTTTAGACGCTGCAATAAGAAGACGCTGAACTCGAGCTAAACTCAACATACGTATTGAATCAGCCCTTCCCATCTTATCTGCGTTATTGAAGACTCAGTAGCTCCACCGCGCTTTTGGATCGTGTCAACATCGTAGTGCACTTAGTTGTGTACCTGATGAGACATGAGGATACACGGTGCATAATGAAAATAATGATCATTATCTGGAAAAAAATTAATCATCAGATTGATAAAAATGGTGAAAATACTTCAAAATAGTCTCCTCCTGCATCAATACACCTGTGTAGACAATTCTACCACGCTTGGAAAGCACCCTGAAACTCTTATACCGGAACGCCTCTCAGTAGCTCGGATGTTCCTCACCGTCTCCCATTGCTATCCCTTCAGCTCTCTCTTCAGCCAGTGGAACAAAAATATAACACAGAGCTATGTCAGGGCTGTAAGTAGATTGGGGCACCACGGGGGTCTTGTTCTGGGTTGGGTAGTTGGCAACTAAGAATGCCGTGTGGCTGGGGGCATCTTTGTTGAAGCTTGAAGATGACTTTAATATCAGGCCGGACGCGGGCGATCCGGTGTTTCAGTCTCAAGCACCTCCAGATAAAGGACTGCGTTGACAGTTCTTTCTTGCGGTACAAACTCAAAATGGACGAGTATCCGAACGTCAAAGAAGACTAACAGTATTATTTTGATACGAGACATGCTCTTGTGCACTTTTTGGGGTTCGGGAGAGGAATGTTTGTACCATACGGAGCTCTTTCTTTCGGATTTATGGTTTTAATTTGTCCTGATGCTTTTGTATTGCAAATTTCTAAAGAAAATGTTTGCTTCGGTTATTCAGGCAATGGGTCACTCCAGTTGGGTGCCCTCTCGATTTAGAAGTTTAGCTGACGCATTATTCTGCAAAACGACTTATTTATTTTGTCATGAAACTGAAATTTTATTATTATCATTTACAAAGAGGAATTTCATTATAAAAATTAATATTATAATCTAATTATGCATTCCTAATACTGCATAAATTAAATTGGCACATTATTATCTTTTGTATTGTGGAAGAGAGCTCTGGCGTGGATTTCTGTAACTAACAGAATTACGTAAATCTTCTAGAACAAATTTAAGTCACAACTGTTTGGTGCTGTTTTTAATTTTTGAAATATATCAATTAAACCACAAATAATTGTCACTTTTATATCTTAAATAAAAATCAACGACTAATTTTAACTCATTACGATTTTTTGCTTACTAGCAACGCTAGAAATATTGTTGTAAAAGACAAATTAGAAAATGCTTCTCATAACAATATATACATAGTTTTTATAAAATTACGCGAAAACTTCCAATATCTATTGGTGTCCATTCTGTACGAAATATTGTAAACTGATTCTCCCTGTACTGTTTGGGTACTAAGAGGATTATACATAGCACCAAACACGAATTAGTAGCTTTAAAACATAACAATGAAGTGTATTTACTATTTATTTTTAGACTTCTGTTAGCACTATATATAATATATTCTGATGTTCTGTGCTTTAAAAAATCGCTAAAACTAGATTTTAAACTGCTTTGTGTAACGAGAAAAAGTGAGTAAAAACTACGATTTATATTGAATTAAAGTAACTAATCCTTGCAAGTCCTGCCCTGGTCCTGCTTCTGGCCATCACATCGTGTTCCTGGTACTACTTCCGTGACTAGCTGTGAATTGAGCGAAGTTTGAAAAATGCAGCGACAACACTTTAAAATTATTTTAAAACATTAAATTATAAATGCCATGTTGTTTCCATGGATATTAAATAATATTTTACTGAAACTGCTGCTTACGTTTCACCTGTCCCTTATATTGCTGACGTCACGGCTACTAATAAAACTAAACGCTTGTTTGCGGATTACCCCAACACTTATATTTTAGGGGCAAAAACGGGCAAATAAAACTTAAGTATAAAGATTCTAATAATTTTTTTTCCCCCGTTTCTGATGTATGTGCTATTTTGTTGGTGTTTGGATGCAATATCCAGGGACAATGTTTGAAATGACATGTTATACTATTACTAATTATTCTACAATAGTTTATATTATAAATGCAAACTCTTTTAAAGAATTTTGGATGTGTAATAATCACGCTAACCCTATTGGGCAGATTTTAACCAAACTTAAAAAGACTATTACTTATATACAAAGAAAACGTATGCGTATTTGTATTTTAAAGTATTCCTTACAAAATAATTGGTGCGAAATTTGTATAATATTTAGTAAATTAAATATGAACTAAATTTTAAATTTAACAATGTAGTATTTCGCTGCTTACCTCGTGCGACAAGACGCAGTGTATTCAAGTATTTTGTATTTCAATAATATTACAAGTCATAGTAAGATGAAAATTGAAATAGCAAGTAAAATATATTATTTATATAAATAGCAGCAATGACATATTAAACCAATTTACATATTCTCCTATCTTATAAAACACTTACCTTTAGCTTGTAATAAAGTAAAAACCCAGGTATTACAATTTAGGTACATTCACAAAACTAAGGTTATTTTAAAGAATAAACAAAAGTTTGTCTTTGCTGAACAAAATATTAAATTTTGGTAAATATTTTTTTGGGCTTTTAATTTATAATCAAATGTTAATAACTCAAAAGTTTTGCAAGTAACTACGTTTTAAACGGCTATTGTCCACTGTATATTTTAAATCAGAAATCAAGAAGAGGAATTTTCAGATATATGCTTTTCTCCAAAAAATGTTTAAGTGTTAAACCACAAAGAGGACTCACTAAAATTTACAATTAGTATTTTTCGAATGCAATTACATTATACATATATCAACATTTGAAACCATCTTTTCATAAATTAATTACGGTTCCAGTTTTGTTGTAAATTAAATTGCAAATCTTACAACGCATAATGTCCAAAATTTCAAACGCATATAATTTTCTTGGTTATAGTTTTTATACGTCAAATAAATGTAAGAGATCACAGAGTATGGCGTTGATCTGTGAAACCCCCTTGAACACATCCTTCGTTGAAAACATGTTTCTGAAGGATTTGTGAAAGGAAAATCGTTGAAGTATAAGTTCTGAAATCATGAGTAATACACAATATACCTGAATCAGCATTGCAATTTTACTATTATTTTATAACGTAAGATTAGAGAAGGCCCTTCCTACTGATGTGGGTATACAATCCAACTAGTCATAAACTAAATATACAAACGTGCAATAGTATGACAACCAAAGGCAGTAACCGGGTCAGGTCGGAGCTTATTGCCCGACAGGATATCCTTAGGTTGCAAGCCGATCCGACCCAGTATTTAACCACAAAACAAAAACCTCAAACGGTTGTCAAGGTTTAATCCCGTAGATATAAAGCAACTGCAATAGCTTTGGCTCAAGACAAAAAGACCCTCCTATCAGAACCCTGCTATTTTCAAATGTTCTGTCTGCTTGTATGCAAGTGTCATCTCGACAACGAAATTGTGCAGGCAACTTCAAACTTCATACTTACATATTCTTACAATATCAGTAAGTATCCATAACACGCATTACTAAAGTCAATAACTACAATATAACATACGCAAAAAGGTAGTAACTCAAAATATACTAGCAAAGTAAGTAAATATCACGTTATCACCAACCACAATAACAATTACAAACAGCCGCCGATGGAAAAAACAAACATCAGCAAAATCAAAACAAAACGCTAATTGGCCAACAATAAGAGAGCACTCACTTGAGTCAGTATACCAGGGGGTAAGTCCGTCCCACTTGGCAGGGAGTGAGTGGGGAACGAGGAACAACAACCCCGCCAACAGAGTACTATAAGGTGTCATTGTCTTGCCTTTGGTACAACTAAAACATCCTATATAGCGGTGTCACTTCACACAGAACAGTTTGTGCACTTAAGTGCATCGGGTTTATTTTTATACGTCCGTAACAGGAAACTAATCGAACTTGGAAGGTCATTAAACGATTATTTGCCAATTGTCCCTGGTTGAAAACACTTATCTCACATCAACCACGTTATCGGTAATCAAAACGAAAGGGAGTAGATATGATTTCTACGTAATCTTCTTTCTTATCGTCCAGTTTATCTTCCTCTACCTGCTCGGTTGAATGTTTTTCTTTTCTTTTATTTCATTGAGTTATCAATTAATTTGTCAAGAAAACCTAATAAAAGTTTGAAACAACTAGGAAGAGTGGGGAATTTACATGTTGATCACATAGCGTATCACACTAATCCTCCCAATACACAAAAATATCGATCACTATTCAAGCGGAAGGGAATGAGCCCGGACGAAATGACCCGAACGGGACCGAAGCAGCTAGTGTCCGCGCGAGCGAAGCGCACACAGCGAACTGACACAGAGTCGTCAGCCGCCTCAGCCCGGCACAGGTAGTAGGCACACCCCGCCAGCACTCGCACGTACGCACAGGCACCCCATTGTTCAGGTTATTTACGAGACCTGCGGCTATCCTTACCTTTCCGGAAGACCTTTTGGTGCTGCTGGCATGCGCAAATGTTCGCATCGAGATGCTAATAGAGCAGCACTCTTCCTCGTCTAGATGTGGGTTTTATAGTCCATAGACTGAGTCACTGTCGAATGGCTGATGTATTGTATGAGTCGAATCGCATGAGATTTTTAGGTTTGATTAAGACTGCCCTGTGCAGACTTTGCTCATTCATCCAAGCGCCCACTTTCCAGCCAGTATACATAAGGGAATAACTCTAGATTGACTGCGATATTTCAATCAGAGTCAGCGTAGGAACTGACAATCGGGTTTGTCTCTCGGCCAACACAATCAGACCAAATTTACCAATCCCTGGCTTGTTAGAAGTTCAATTCAAATTTATGGTCCTTAAATTCTCTGACTACAGGGCTATTAATTTAATGATCCTCTGTAAACCTTATAAAGTATCAAGACTACACAGGTCACCTACACTCATTCAGGATTGACAAGGAATAAACAAATAGATGGTGCGATTGGCCTCAAATTCAAATGAAGCGTGACACATTAAAGAATTAATTATAATTCATCCAACATTTCATTCACTTATGAATTGAAATGATAATCTTGAAAACTACGGTAATCTTGAGCTTTAGGCCTGTGAACAATTGTTTTCGATGTATCACTCCAAATTTGTTATTCATAATTTTAGCTATAACTCAATTTTATTTATAAAGTTAGAAAAGTAATTTCCTGATTTTAGATGTCTTTATTTTTGCACGAAAATACAAGTGATTACAGTGATCAAACATCGGGCGAAAGACACAGTTATTACTAAGTGTATGCTTTTAAAAATGCTTGGAAATGGCCGAGGACAGTATAAGTGGACATCGACTTGGATTTTGGAACCAAGTGACCAGCGCCCTCGGTAGAACTTGCAAATGGGACGAGCACAGTGTGGATGTCCTTCGACGAATTTATGTACCAAGTGACCAGCGCCCTCGGTAGAACTTGGAAATGGGACGAGCAGTGTGGATGTACTTCGACAAATTTTTGTACCAAGTGACCAGCGCCCTCGGTAGAAGTTGGAAATGGGACGAGCACAGTGTGGATGGCCTTCGACGAATTTTGGTACCAAGTGACCAGCGCCCTCGGTAGAACTTGCAAATGGGACGAGCACAGTGTGGATGTCCTTCGACGAATTTTGGTACCAAGTGACCAGCGCCCTCGGTAGAACTTGCAAATGGGACGAGCACAGTGTGGATGTCCTTCGACGAATTTATGTACCAAGTGACCAGCGCCCTCGGTAGAACTTGCAAATGGGACGAGCACAGTGTGGATGTCCTTCGACGAATTTTGGTACCAAGTGACCAGCGCCCTCAGTAGAACTTGCAAATGGGACGAGGAGTGTGGATGTACTTCGACAAATTTTGGTACCAAGTGACCAGCGTCCTCGGTAGAACTTGCAAATGGGACGAGCACAGTGTGGATGTCCTTCGACGAATTTATGTACCAAGTGACCAGCGCCCTCGGTAGAACTTGCAAATGGGACGAGGAGTGTGGATGTACCTTCGACAAATTTTGGTACCAAGTGACCAGCGTCCTCGGTAGAAATTGCAAATGGGACGAGCACGTATGGATGTCCTTCGACGAATTTATGTACCAAGTGACCAGCGCCCTCGGTAGAACTTGGAAATGGGACGAGCACAGTGTGGATGTCCTTCGACGAATTTATGTACTAAGTGACCAGCGCCCTCGGTAGAACTTGCAAATGGAACGAGCACAGTGTGGATGTCCTTCGACAAATTTATGCACCAAGTGACCAGCGTCCCTCGGTAGAACTTGCAAATGGGACGAGCACAGTGTGGATGTCCTTCGAACGAAATTTATGTACCAAGTGACCAGCACCCTCGGTAGAACTTGCAAATGGGACGAGCACAGTGTGGATGTCCTTCGAACGAATTTATGTACCAAGTGACCAGCGCCCTCGGTAGAACTTGCAAATGGGACGAGCACAGTGTGGATGTCCTTCGACGAATTTTGGTACCAAGTGACCAGCGCCCTCAGTAGAACTTGCAAATGGGACGAGGAGTGTGGATGTACTTCCGACAAATTTTGGTACCAAGTGACCAGCGTCCTCGGTAGAACTTGCAAATGGGACGAGCACGTATGGATGTCCTTCGACGAATTTATGTACCAAGTGACCAGCGCCCTCGGTAGAACTTGGAAATGGGACGAGCACAGTGTGGATGTCCTTCGACGAATTTATGTACCAAGTGACCAGCGCCCTCGGTAGAACTTGCAAATGGAACGAGCACAGTGTGGATGTCCTTCGACAAATTTATGCACCAAGTGACCAGCGTCCTCGGTAGAACTTGCAAATGGGACGAGCACAGTGTGGATGTCCTTCGACGAATTTATGTACCAAGTGACCAGCGCCCTCGGTAGAACTTGCAAATGGGACGAGCACAGTGTGGATGTCCTTCGACGAATTTATGTACCAAGTGACCAGCGCCCTCGGTAGAACTTGCAAATGGGACGAGCACAGTGTGGATGTCCTTCGACGAATTTTGGTACCAAGTGACCAGCGCCCTCGGTAGAACTTGCAAAAGGGACGAGCACAGTGTGGATGTCCTTCGACGAATTTAGGTACCAAGTGACCAGCGCCCTCGGTAGAACTTGCAAATGGGACGAGCACAGTGTGGATGTCCTTCGACGAATTTTGGTACCAAGTGACCAGCGCCCTCGGTAGAACTTGGAAATGGGACGAGCAGTGTGGATGTACTTCGACAAATGTTGGTACCAAGTGACCAGCGTCCTCGGTAGAACTTAGTGTAAACGGCCATTAATCTACGTGACATACCTCTGTGTCTTCCAGTCCACGAGTGTTGTGTTGATTTTCATGATCTCTGTATTGTGGTAATTTAGTCACTCTCTTAGTGTTCTTCAGCAGGTGTTGGTAAAGTTCTTACTAGTATTTTCTTAGTCACAGTTCACCAATTTTTGTACATCGGAGTTGATTTGGGAAAGGTATATTTAAATAAATTTTATGACATTTATAAGACGTGTTTAATTTTCTATAACTTATGATACTTTATTCATTTATTTCCATGGTTACACTGCTGTCTGTTGGAAATTGTGGCCATATTGTTTATTAATGATTGTTGGTAGTTATAAAGCACTAAATACTTTTTAATCAATACGCGCTAGTGGCATACAGACGACATTTCAGCACATGTTAAATACAAAAACACCAATGTGTTTCTTAAGTTAGAAAATAAGTAAATTAAATGTGTCTAGCCAAAGAGAGAAAATATCAAACCATGTTGTTAATTAATATTTCTGAGAAATTTTCAGAAAGCCGGTTAAAATAGTAGATATAAATTCACTAACGATTCGATTTTGTGCAGCTCTGTTTTGTTTCCTATAGTGCAATTAATTAGGAATCCTAAAAATCTTCAAATTGTTTTAAACCGAAATACTTTAAATCCCGTAACATATGGTTTGGTCTCCTTTGCAGGCTAGGCAGTCAAACTATGTATTAAAAAAGACACATCGAGTGTAATTTAAATTTATGTTCCTTTCCATTTGCATTACATAAAAGTGAACAGTTGAATATACAATTTAGCCTACGTGCAATCCGGTTGTATGCCAAAAACTCGTTCAGGTTATCAAATACTGACGATAAAAAGCTTTTTAGGCGAATGTCAAGTGACTTGTGGAATTTCTACCAATTTGGTAACCTGATAAAATGAACACCTGCCTGTGAGAGCAAGTGTTCATACACCTATACCTCCTATTCCGCACAGGAAGTTCTCTGCCTCCAGACGTATACCAATGTATATCTCGACCACTATTAGGAAGTTCAGACATTTGATGCAAAGTTGATCCCAAAATGTAAAGGCCTGGTAAAGTCCAGCAACTGTACTATTTGGCTAACGACTTTAAATCATAAAAGCCAGAGGCTAAAAATAAGCAAACGTGATTCCATGCCAAACCTCGATCGAGGTGTATTCCAACGAATTTTGAATTATTGACTTCTTCCAGTATGGAGTCTGCTAACATGCCATACTACGGTCTCTTCGACCCGAGAGGATTACTCATTAAAGCCTTAGTTACAATTGACCGTCGGCACAGACGTTCATCAATTTTTCAATTTATGGACAATTAAAAAAAAAACAATACAGTAAATGAATATTTGAATTATTATCAAATTTCTTTCTGGTTTCTAACAAAAAAAATGATATTATTCAGCATTTAGCAGATATTAAAAAAAAATATCCGTAAAATATACTGCGCAAAGACAAAAACCATGGAATCATTCTGGGAGTTTCTTATTATCAGTTGGAGGGTTAAAGGGCCGGTAAACGGACTGTAGGTCCACGTCATAACACTGCCGGAAGCATTTCATACCTACTTCTTAAGGGGTGGACAGTAGGTCCACGGTACCGGCCTGGGACTCACTGTCCGACTCACGGGTTTCTTTTGACGAGGGGTTGATAAGGGATCGTCGTACTCACACTGCAGCACTTGAATGGATGTTTCGAAATCTAAACTCTATATCTGCTAAATAATTTTCAGTACACTACATAAGACAGCTGCAAAAAGAATGAAACGAAATTATATACATAAAATAAAGTCAGGTTAGTACGCCATTTCTAACTTAAGAATGTCTAACCATTATAGTGTCTACTGGTATAGACAGTATTATACAAACGATGGTCCAATATAAGGAATAACTAATACAAACTTACTGTAGATGTTTATGATTCATTAGGACAATGCCAAATTAATCAGATAGTAATATAATGCTATATGGAATTCGTTAAGATATATTCCCTATTAGTAATCCACTTCATATGTGATAGCTTGAGTAAACTATTGTTAATATTTGCTGCTTTAGCAGTACGCTGTGCGAATGTAGTGGAAGCATCACTGACCAGAGTAAAGAATAAGTACAGGTAGAAAAACTAATGCACAGCCAGATCAGTTTTGAAAAGTAGGACAGTTAGTCCACAGGTGTCGGCGTGGACTAACTGTCCTACCCTGCAGAAAAGTGACGTCAGCCACCCTCGTCAAACTAGGCGTGGACCTACAGTCCTACAATCTAAAGGGCCACACCAAGTGATGGGTTTGTTGATGTTGTTAACCAGAATTTGATGGTACCTATGAGAAATTTTAGATCTATAGTGTTTTTCTGTATCATTTTATTTAAACTACAATCCAAGCCATCTTCAAGTAATCGATGACCCGATCTATGTGAAATGGTGTATTACAAAGTCAATAAGTATTAAACCCTACTGGAAAATACGTAACGTTTATTTCATTTCTAGACAAATAAAACGTTTCGTTAGAAAGTTATCAACATTATGTTTCGGTAACATTGTTATGACTTTATTTTAAACTTCTCTTTTGAACTGTTTTAAACTACAAGTAACTTTGGTTTAAACTGTTCCAAGAGGGCAAACAAAGACATAAAGTTCGGTTTAATAAAGAAGGATTGATCGGTTTCTTATTTGAGAAGCAAGTTTCAGTTGAAGCCAAGTTGGTCGTTGCTGAGGTGGAGTTTCTACAAAGAATATCAGCAACTGATGAGACGAACTCAGAGTTTCTGCTGAAGAACCTTGTGCTGAAGTAGTTTGTGACAACTTGTCATTAATCAACTGTTTTATCAAGCTCTTCAAACGTTCTGTCCATGATAAAAAGCCTTAAGTAACAACTTCGTTGTTGTGTTTGTAAATTAGTTCATTAACAAAACATCTTACTACCAGTATGATCTCAATCTTGTCTCTTTACTCATTTGTGGTAGGCAAAAATGAATCAAACTAAATATTATGCATTTAAATTTTACGCAATATTATTTATATACATTAGTAAATATATAGGTTGAATCACAAAAAATTACTTGCTACACCGGGACTAGAACCCGAGTCACCCTTTAAGATATATAACCAACACAATGTGAAAATTAATTCATTTAATTATAATACAAATTTAATTGTTATCTGATAATACAGTACATAAACAATTTACGCATAAATATTTACAGTAATTTTTGTGTTAAATTATTTAGATGTATAGGTACCCCATTTTCCTCTACTTTATACCCAGTTTTTATAAAGATAAAAAAAATTTGTAAACTTTGTTACAAATTTGTTAGTATTGTATGACTAGCTCGTTAACCGTTTTTTCTACGGCACTTGTAACTTTTGCGATCGTTAACATGACCGAGCTGTTTCCAAAACGATGTGATATTGTTTGTGATTGAAAGACAGAGAGATGTTCTTGTTTAGAGGATACCAAATATATTGTCGTGTTTGATTTGTAACTAGCCAAACATTTAAGATTGTGTTTTAAGATTTTAAATCATAATTATCAAATCGATTTCAATTGTTCGACATGTACAAATAATACAATTACAGTAACATTAGTTTATATTAGGGAAATAAAAAACTGAAAATGTTTTAAATTTAATTGTTTACACAGCATTTGATAGTAACCATTCGTAAAAATCACCACGAAGTAGGTTAAATTCATTTTAAAAATCGTTCACAAATATTTTAACCACTAACAGCTTGTATTAAAAACATAACATTTTAATGATTAATTTCTCTTTACTGTATGACTATTGACACAAAACACATTGGTATATCCTAATAACATATGTATTACAGCATCAAATTGTATAAACAACGTATACAGTATAATCGTCAATATGCGAGGAAGCGCCTTCTATTTGTTGGTCGGCTACATTTAGTTAAGAAGTATTCATATTGCCTACTTGACGCCGCACTTTTCAACGATTCATATATTGTGAGCTGCACCGTTTTCCTCTAGAAATATTTCTAGAACATTTCATCCTCACAAATTGCATTTTATATTTTTAAGAATAATATAAAATGCATTAAAATTAAATTGGAATAAGAGAACCCTATTACATTTTTTAACGGTTGCTTTAGTAATGAAAACATTAATTTAACAATAATAATACACAAAAGTAGGAAATGGCATTTTATTGAATTAAGAATACAAGAATGGCATCTAGAATACAAAATAATCTATACAGCCACTTTGCGTGAAGCTCTATTACTATGTATCATAGAAGTTACACAAAATATTAAACATTGATAGAGCTGATAGTCGCATGATCTGAGATTTTGGAATTTGGATGTGAGCGTTAAAAAAACCTGTGCGTGACAATAGCACTTTTGTCAGTACCATCGACCTTGTATGTATAGATTCTCCTCCTTATTCTAGTATATTAAAAGGTGAACCCTCACAGGCTAGAAGCCCATGAGGATTGGCTTATTAATCCTTAAGAGGGGATCTGCTTCTTCTTATTTATAAAAATGTGTTAATGCATGGCATACGTTTTAACAATATAAAGAATCATAGCTGAACATTGAGGCTACCAGATGTTAAAAGCTCAGTCTATTGTACTTCGTTATGCACTGTGCTGCATCTCTTGGGAGTCTAAGTGTTAAAGGTGGCTTTTATCCTCACATGTAAAACTGTAATCGTTTAAATGTCTTTTGATAATAGAATAAAGGATTATACAATTCTGGAATACCTTTTGTGTTTAGCAATCCACTTAACGTTACAGTGGTTATGTCCAGTTAATACACACATTTATAATCGACTACATACTTCTGTAAAAATCATATTATACCATTTAATAATTTATCCTAACATCAACAACAGGGACTATACAAAAGATAGAGTTGTTTTGATAACTATAATAATGTATTAAAAACGAAAAAATCAAACCTGACGCTATTTTAATGTCATTGTACGAATTTTGCTTCTTCCATCATTGTCAAACGTAAATTATTACCTGTCTCATTTGGTTACATCTCAAAGCGAGCATCAAAGGTTAATAATGTCAAAGCGGTAGACCGAAAGGACAACTCATGTTTCTACGTATGCTCTGTACACTTCGTAATGGAACCTGTGATGGTTCTTGATTACAACAGTGCTTCTCTCATGTGACTTAAATTGCGTGCGAACCGGAAATAATGGTAAACGTATTTATTTATTTTCTTAGTTTTTAACATATAAATAAAATAAAAAACCTAGAAGATTAAGACATTGTATCACAACACGAACAAATTTATTACAAATCATATTATAAATTATGATTTAGGATTATGATTTTTTTACATTTGTGACAAAGCGTTTACTACTTTCTATAACAACGAAGTATTTGAGTTGGTTTTAAAATTGTTCCGGCAAAACGCCCAGGCGCGTTGTCTGGTGGTTCTTTCAAAATGTCAACACATGCCGTAAAATTTTCTTATTTGTAATTGTTGTATCAGAGCAGTCCCTCTTAAAATTCATAGTCAGTACAGTTTATAGTTATATTGCTCTGTAACCAGAAATAACTTTTAGTACTATCTATTTTTATGACGTTCAGTATGTAACAAAGAATTGCTATAAAAACCAACTAACGAGAAAAATCACGATATACAAGATTTATATAAGTTTTAAATTCTGATTTATCACAAGCATTCTCCAAAAATATAACCAATAACACAGAGTTTACAACAAAAAATAATAAATCAAAATCACTGAAAATTTACATTTTATTAATAATGTTATTAAATTAACATTTATAACAAATGTGTTTACTTGGTTTATTCAGATATTAGCTTGCTCCAGAAGAATGCTCTTTTGATGTAGAACAGAGCTTGTTTAACCACAAAAACTCATTACATCTTGAAATAGACATTAACTTATTAGTAACAGTAAAATGTAAATATTAAAATGTGACAATCGACTTAGATAAGGAAAGACTATTATTTTATAACTTTATTTTGCCATTTCTGATCTGAATAGGGCTTTTGTGTTTAATCTATGATATAATTTAATAACATTACACGCTATTGCTCGTACTTTTCTTATAAACTATTAAGAACAATTTTTAATTAAATTGAACTATTAAACAAAATTTAGGTATATAGTTTAGTATTAGTTATCTACCATTCACTAATTTCAAAGCATTGCCAAAATTTACCCTCCTTAAATCGTTCAAAAACGGTTTAATTGAAATCATATAGAACATATTTCTGCTAATCATTTTTTTTTTTCAATTTCGATCAAATATGTATGCACAGATCCCAAGTGTAACTGGTACGTCAATACAAGAGAATTAAATTGGAAACAGATTATTTCTAGATGCATCAATTAACACAGCCCAAAACACTACTTCTTTCTATACTAAAAAAACAAACAAATTAAATGTTATCATTATAAAAATGTACCTGAATCAATAACAACGCAAAGTAAAAAATAACACACAATTAAACCTAATCTCCAATCATATGAATTGATCCATTTTTTGAAAGAGCAGAAAATAAGATTTATAAATGTAAAAGTAACTCATACAGTTACTGTACGTTGTTGTCCTCCCACTGGACATCACATCGTGTTCTGGAGATAGTTCTCGAGTGACTTCAGCGAGATTAACGACTTTTAAGCGTAAAAATTACCATACGAAAACAGTAATATACGTAGAACCTTTTATCTGTTTCCATTGATGTAACTAGTTTTAATATTTATTGCTGTATACGCTGTCCCTGTTCTCTTTATTTTCCTTTTTACTTTTCTTGTATAGTTCTCATTTATTACCAACATTCAAACTGATTCCTGCTGTATGATTATACACACTTACATTGTATAGCGATATATTCTACAAGTTTTCGATTTGATGTACCTAATACAAGTAGTCTACAGTACAGTCCACTTTTAAATTTCCTAATAACATTTTTATAAATCACATATGAGTAGTAAGAATATTATACACGCTTGACTCAGAATATTTAAAGTTTATTCATTGCTGTCATATCGTGTATATTATTTTTTCTTAGTGATAGAACTGAATAACAGGTTTAAGAAGGAGGTATGTTGTTAAGCATTACCTCGTAAAGTGCAGTTAATATTAAGTTTACACCAGTCAGGTTTCCATACATGTATTGAAAAGGTTACATTGTTATTGTAAATTTAAAATTGATGAAAATAGTCAATACTGCTTATTCACTATGTAGTACAATGTCATACACATTTTGTCACTTTTCATACAAGGAAAATTGATTAGTAGAGAAAAAGAAATGGTAGGTTATAGGCATTATATATAAACCAGTAAATATTACTTGCGTAAAATTTGCAATTGCTGAGGGTCATAAAAAGTACGAAAATTCACCAAACTTCACAACATACCCAAATATTTTCTTATAGTACAATTTTGTGATTAGAATAAAAAAATTGGTTGGATGAAACGTAAGATATTTCATATTCATTTGAAGAATATTTATCTCCGCACTTTGGAATTATCTACAACTTTTATTATTTTTCTATATTGCAAATATATGAAAATTCTAATTAAATATAGTAGAAATATCAATTTTTATTTCAATTGCATGTTCATAAAGGTTCAATTTTTTCTCCAAATAAATGTAACTGTTGCAGTCATTGAATAAAGCTCCCCTAGGATTTTACCGAGATTTCTTCGTTCATCCAACAGACGTCAGCCCAGCTGTAAAATCGCTAACCTGTGAACCGTACCTCATCTGAGAGAGCTATTACGAGCTATATATTGCTTAGTATCATTTTCTTTTATTAAATATTTTTTTTATTATTTGTAATTCTTATTAGCATATGCAACAAATCCTTTACAAACTCTCCAGTGTTTTGAATATACATACATTATATTTTTGGTAAGATTACTACTAGAGTTTGTATATATTATATCTATTTAATATGGTATTTTTTATTTTTAGTCGTTATATTTTAAATATAAAATCAATAGCTCCTTTAAAATAAATTTACAGAAAACATGGAAATTTAAAAATGCCTTTTTATGATTCTATTAGGATTTACTGGATTTTGAGCAAATTTTGCTATCGTGTCTAAATAAAAACTAACGAGAATAAATATTAAAATATTTTACTGATTTTTAAAGAGCTACGACGTCCAGGTTTAACATTTTAATATAGTATAATAATGCTTGCGGTAGATAAATTTCTTCATGATATTAAAGATTTTATAAATAAATAAAAATGACAATCACTCAAGTTTTTATAGTGAAAATTGTTCATATACTTATATTTAACAGTTAATTATATTATATTATTTTTGGTATTTGCTAATATTATCAAGAATTCTGGTTAGAATTATGAAATAATTATTTAAAGCTTTTAATCAAGTAATCTGCTACCACTCAGAGTGAAATAATACAAAATTGTATATTTCTCCTGTACTCTGTGAAGTTACCTTGAAGAATCGTATGGAATTTATATGTTTAAATAAAGAAATATTTCATCTTAAAAATTATGGTCAATAATATTATTTTGATATTTTAGCAAATTATTCCAATAGCACTTAATTGCTCCACTAGCTATTGTATCAGTGGTATTACCGAAAGTTTATTAAACAAATACTACATTCTATATAGTTTAATAGTTCTTTTGCTTCTTTAGTAATAGGTTACCTCCCACCCAAAATAATCATAGGCTAATTTTTAGTAAAGTTTAAATTGCAAGTTTATTAGTTGGGCTAACAATGGGTTTCTTCTGTAGTATCGGTAACAAATGCTAAGTTTACAAAGGAATTAGTAGTTATCATTAAAAATAAAAAAACATTTTATTAATTTATTAGTGTATGTAATTTTATTTATACTCAATGTAATAGTTTGTTCATTAAAATAAACATATATCGGAAGGAGGTACAAACGTTTCTTCATTGTTTTATTCTTTGTTTGTGATGTTTTATCTCTGTAGATGTTATATAATGGTCATTTTTAATAGTCTAAGATATTAATATAATATATAAAAAATGACTGATTAGTTATTACAATATTTTCAAGACTGTACGCAGTACTGAAAGGTACCGGAACATTTTATTAACCTTGAACTGTAAAATTATAAACAAGGTGTATAATAAAAGGTGATAGACCTAAAACACTATTTGATCACGGGATTTTTTACTTACTAAGACGATTAAAAGTCTTAAATATATGAGTTATAATAGTAAACCTAGAGTACTATTTAATAAAATCGATTAAAATAAAAATTATATAAGATTTATATTGTTATTAAAATTTCATTCCTATCGAATATTTAATAATGGATAATTATGGTAATGGTTTTCTCAAGTAGGTATTCACCTACCACCAAACTATAGAAATCGCATATTCTGCACTTCTACTTTTGAAGGAAACAGGATTTTTCCGGACATTTGCCATCGTTCAGTGAAACAAGAAAACAGTAACACTACGTTTCGAGATCTGCAATCTGATCTCTTCTTCAGGTAAAGAACTAACCTAATACATAATTACAAACTAGGTTAAAATAAACAAATCTTACTAAAGCGTTGTGGCACGCCTAAGTCAGGAATCACAACTTACATGTTGTTGTCAACTTCACTAACACTAAAGACATGCACTTAATACAAAACTATACAAAACACTAATCATTAAAACTAAACTACGGAATACAGGTCACAATACGTCTTCACTCGCCTACTAACCACCTACGACTGACCAGAGGGACTAGCCAATGGCAATCGTGACGGCTGGCTAAAACAAGATGGCGGAAATACAAGGGAAGGGGAACAGGAATGGGCCCTTTCGTTATTATTGGTTCATGCGAGATGAACTTCTTAAAACCATATTGTGACTCCGCATTGGTTTATTACAAATATCCGATCCGTTTGATACTTTTGGTTTTCTCTTTAGTTCATTTTTTAGAATTGGCAACCAAAGCGGCCTAACCGTCAGTCGAGATTAGGCCGCTTTGGTTGCCAATTCTAAAAAATGAACTAAAGAGAAAACCAAAAGTATCAAACGGATCGGATATTTGTAATAAACCAATGCGGAGTCACAATATGGTTTTAAGAAGTTCATCTCGCATGAACCAATAATAACGAAAGGGCCCATTCCTGTTCCCCTTCCCTTGTATTTCCGCCATCTTGTTTTAGCCAGCCGTCACTATTGCCATTGGCTAGTCCCTCTGGTCAGTCCGTAGGTGGTTAGTAGGCGAGTGAAGACGTATTGTGACCTGTATTCCGTAGTTTAGTTTTAATGATTAGTGTTTTGTATAGTTTTGTATTAAGTGCATGTCTTTAGTGTTAGTGAAGTTGACAACAACATGTAAGTTGTGATTCCTGACTTAGGCGTGCCACAACGCTTTAGTAAGATTTGTTTATTTTAACCTAGTTTGTAATTATGTATTAGGTTAGTTCTTTACCTGAAGAAGAGATCAGATTGCAGATCTCGAAACGTAGTGTTACTGTTTTCTTGTTTCACTGAACGATGGCAAATGTCCGGAAAAATCCTGTTTCCTTCACAATCCTTCCATCGTCAAAAACAACCTTTAAACAAAGAATCTTCTACTTTTGATTCATCATGACACTGAAAATAATTATTACTTAATGCTTAAACCCTCAGTATTACAAGAAACAAATGAGTCCAGTAATGCTTTGATCCTAGTTCAAATTAAACAAAAAGTATATTTAAAGTTCTGTGGAAAAGCGCTCTGTGTAAACTTCCGTAACTTATTGAATGAGTTATAAACTATATACCGTATTTTGTACAATAAGTTCCACTCCATTTTTTGAAATCCTGAACGTATAACATTTCACTTTCTATGGTTAAGCGATCCTAATCTTAGCTGGTTTTCATACACTAGCTTGAACTATTTGTGAATATAAAGTCCTACAAAATACCGTAGGTATAGCTATGTGGCAAACCTAAGGATATACTTCTCCTGAACAAATAAACAATTTTTATTAAGTATGCATAAACACGTAAATACTACTATGGATTATAAAAATATGTTTCATTGAAGAGTAAAGAGATTCTCACTGCACACTTTGGGTACAGAGAGGATTAAAATCAGAGAAAAACACAAACTAGTCATGTTGTTAATTCCTATGAAGGCAATTTCGAGTTCGATTATAGTGCGTATCACTGCATAAGATTTTGCTAGTCATTAGCAAACCTTTACATATTGATGTTAGGGTAAACAATTAATGAAAAGAGAACATATCCTAGAGAGATAAATTTTCGAGCAATCTGAGTTCGAAAATATGATTTACGAATGTTTTGCTAAGGTGATTTACATAAACAATTAGTGGATAATTTTATTTTTGAAATTTGTGTATAGGCCAAAAACATTTAAGCTATTTTAACCCTAATAGCTTAACCCCCTGAAGTCGTTTTGTTAAAACTAAAATTTGCCAGATTTACAACAATCCGTAAATTTTAAAATTGTAACATTTTAAACAACTGTTCATACAGTATATGCCAGAGATTGTAGATATAACATTTACATTTATGTGTCATTATAGATATGTGCATGAGGTTACATAGTATCATACAATCTGGTGTTACAGCATATCATCTATGCATGGGTATAACAAAATAACATATATTGCAATATGTCAATGTTTTCAACGCACGTGTAATAATTTTGAAGTACGTTGAATTCAAAATCATATTCAGATTGAAATTTATACAATGTGTACGTTAATATGTTAAGGCGTTAATAATAAAGAGTTAAAATATAAATCGTAATTCAGCGTTTCAGTATGCGTATGTTTTTTTTTTTTTTGAAAGGTTAAGCTAATCCCCTTTCAAGCCTTATTCCGTCCATCCTCATAGGCCACTGGCCTGTGTGAGGATCTTATGAAACGGAATAGGGGGGAGAGTCGATAAATTTCAAGGTATTTGGTAGTGATGAAAAGTGCAGCGGTCACAGGCAGGATTCGAACCTGCGCTATCTCTTAGACTGAAAGTTCCACGTCTTGAATGAAAAATAACTTAAAAAATATACTAATTTATTAAAAAAAACTCAGTTTCAAAAGTGATATTATAATTTTCAGCCCATAATTAGTGTACGATTTAATTTACAAGACCATCAGAAAAATATTTTTTCACCTGCATTTTAACAGAATTGATTATTTTACGTTGCAACGTGAAAATAGCATGAGTCTTTTAATTATTCTAACGTTTCTATCTTCATGGAAAATTATTAGTTATTCTTAGTATCTTATCTAAATACACAGTAGTCACAAAAGTCAAAAACTAAACGGACCTAATTTCCTTATCATCATTTAAAATATGCTCTGCAATATTCTCCAAAACGGTTCATTATATGTTGTCATTGAAACAGTTATTGGACAAAAGATTATTATTTATAGTAAAACTGTAATATTTATATATGAAAATTTAATCTAATAAGTTGTTTCTATTACTATATCACTTCATTTCGTTTCTCTCTTGAAATGAATGAGTGCTCTGATTGTAATCTCAGCAACTAATTGAATAAATAAAAATGTACAGACCATTTTTCTTTTCAATACTAAAAAATACCGTATTCCAAAATGTTCAGTTCAAACTAATAAACGTAAATAAGTTACGAACTTTATTCCTAAGTCAACCAGCATTCATTAATTTCAAATTTGATGCTACCTTTATATTTACCCTACTATAAAATGCCTGAAAGATGACTCTTAGACCCCTTTAAGAAAAGAATTCTCTAATTAATATTATTTACACTTTTTATGAAATATTTATGAAGGGATCTTAAATAATTTATAGTCTTTTGATAAAAACAACGTTAACTGATTCCTTCTGTACACTTAGAGTACCGAAAGGTTTAAAAACCCCAAGTTACAATTTTTGTTTTCCTTTGTACACAAAGCATACTAATGTTAATTTTTGATTTCTGTAGTCTTCACGAAACCAATAAATTCATTGTAAAATCCCTGAAATATTATAATCCAGTTAATTTTAAACGTGTTATATATACAATTGAACACCGTAAACCGGACTCTATAAGAATAATAGTAAGAGCAGAAACTTTGATTCCTAACTAATTAAAGTAACTCATCTAAGTCCGCGTCTTGATCCTGGTCTTCGCACTTGTACTCCTGGTGAAGATTTTCTGACGTCCTGCGTGTTTGAACGATTTAAACGTTAAACTGAACTGTGAAAAAAGTCCTGGTCCTCACCGCTTTGACGTCGCAATTGTTCCTGAATGTGCTTATCCAACGCAACGCAGTTTTAGTTCAACGAAGTTTGTAAACACAAATTTAGAATTTATCGAAAACTTTGAAATACTGTTACTTTGCTGTTACCATAGATATTAAAATATATTAATATGTACTCTGTTGTGTATGTTTCACCTGTTTCTTTTTTTCTCTTGATACCTTCACTTGAGTGACGACTACTTCTATCATTATACTGATTCTTGTTATCACATTACTCTTATTACGCATATACACTCGTAATATAGAGACAAACATCTTCCATTGAACGTCTTATATTACCGTGTCCGTGATAAATTATCATAGTTTAGATCCATTATCCAGGCAAACCACTCGATATATCATCTTATTGATTATTAGTATGTCTGAAACTAAATTATACTGCGTAGGTGTGATCAAAGTTACATTACAGTGCATGTAAAATTAAATTATACAGTTATTTAGGTTAAACAAGTTACTACATTGATAAGTTATTAAATAAACAATTAAACATTTTAAAAATTAGGTGAGGGTTGAGGATTTCATATTGTTTCATTTTATTTTAAAACAGTTTGCGGTGGTTTGTCTGTAATTATTAACTCATGTATACGAGTGATAAAATGTATCCTATAACAATTTTAATAAGAAGTCTGCAATTATTAAACCAATGCACGAACACCAGTAGAGCTGTCGTACTAGTTTTACTTGCTTTTTATACTTATTGCATAGTTGACATCGATTACTCTCCTGTAATTAAACTGATTATCATTTTATTATATGAAAAAAGTTATGGAATTGACATTTTATAATTTTTGAACTTTAAAAACAAACTATTACTCATATTTCAATATAGATTTGGTATTGCTTATTATAAGTATAACCACATTAGATTGATAAAAAGGAGCTGTTGTATACTGCATTTTTTGGCTTGAAATGGCCTTTGACCACATCCGCACAGGACTTAAAGGCCAAATATATACTCTCTTTTTTACTGAGAAACCACTTAAATTAAGAAAACAACCTTTAAGATATCATAAATTTAAAGTATTTAGCTACTCTTGATTTTCAGATTAATTTTTAAATATAATTAAAGGTCTTTCTCAAATTAGAGTGAAGTCATTTATCTAAAAAACTGTGTACGTATTGCTTAAGAAAAATTAAACATAAAACTAATATATTTCAAAATTTTACATTCCAAACATAAATAAATAACATGGTAGAACCTCTTTTGTTCTAAAAATCCATAAAAGCTATAAAACCTATGTAATGTTTTAAAATTTGTAATATTATGTTTTCAATAGATGAACATTGTTCGTTTGTAATCAATAGTTTTGTATACATTATTAGAAGACCTGAAACGTTCTAAGATATTTTAATTATATCCAAAATAAAAGGAACGGTGCAGAAAATATATTATATCTAGAAACTTCCATGTGCATTTAGACAAAAATAAAAATAAATTGATCTGATACTCATACCACACACAATTTTGCAGAAAGCAAGATCCATAGCTAAAGAATTTGATCTAAGATTCTGATCAATTCAAACACGGATAATTTCATATTCTGGAAGTTTTATATGTCAACTAGCTACATGACCATCGTGGCTATGCATGACATTTATTTTTATAGAAAAACCGATACTCATAAATACTTTTTTTTATTCAATAATAGACACTTCTAAAATATATATGATGGTCTACGGAAAATATTCAAGTCAGTTTATCTTCTTTTGAATACTTATACTAAGTTGAAAAAGTAATGTTTTAGGGTCTTGAAGTTGAAGAGTATGCAGTAAGATCTATGATTTTTTCTTTTATATCAACTAAGTCATTAAGATTGTTTCTCAATATGGTTTTGAAATATTCAGTGCAATTTATTGTAAGTATAAACCTTATTCAATAAAGTTTCGTTGAAGATTCCGTTTCAATAAGGATTATCTTTTACACTCTGACGTCAGTGTATGTAAACATTTAAAAGTGGTTTATCACTTTGAATTGTACTATGTTCTCTTAAAATATAAGTTATAAATACTGTTGTGGCATAAATGATTGTATGGCACCATTATATAAATATACGAAAAGAATTTTAATCTTAAAATTAAATTCGAATTAGGATACAAAATATTATTCCAAAACATAAAAATAAAAACTGGTTTTATTATCTGTAAATACCTGGGCACAATAAATAAAAACTATAAATTGGTTGATTATTATATGTTAAGACTTTATCGAACCAAACCACGGAAGTTGTAACAATGAGTTGTCTACAAATATTGAAATTGTTAACTGAAAACGCCTTGTATATATTTTAATTGGTAAATTAGTAGAAAGTGTGCTCATAACAGTTACACATCTAGTAAATCAAAGCCTAGATAGAAACTATTATTAGCTGTTTACATTACAAACCAAGTGTCAAAACATTTTGTTTGACTGAAGTGACGTGTTTTAAATAAGCTTCAAATAATTTAGAAAATAATAATAGTACCCTATAGTTGTTTTAATGCAATCCATGCAACAAAATTGATATTTAAGATTTGCCATACGATTCCTAGTATGTAATTGATTTAAGTGGCCCAAATCCTGATAAGAATAAAATTAATGTACTACTTAATCTATCATGTCAGTTTAAGAGATTATATAATCGACAAAGATTTGTTTTTGGTTTATATATTTGTTGAGTATAAGTTAAAATACGGAATGACATAAATAAGGATGAAGTAATTCAATACGAGTTGTGGCACAACCTTCATACGAGGCAACTATTTCATCACATAGTCTCATGGATCGTGCTGAAATAAATTAGGCAGTGGCTTTAGATATGTTCACAAATGTTTATGGGCTGTAACTGCATTGAGAGTCAGTTCTAGAATCCTATCAAAGTCTGTACTGACCAGTCAGATACATTGCTTGATGTTACTAAAGTTCACTTACACACAAACATTCAAACCCCTGTAAAACGTTACAGCCACACCAAGTCAGGCCCAACCTGCCTTAATAGCGGTTTGAAATATATACTTTTCAGTGCAACCTCAAACTGAGTATTAGTGATAAACATTCCTGTTGTAAACAAATATCTATATATCCTGTCATCCAGAATTATAACGCGATTATCTCTTTTCAGTCTCTGTGATAAACAAGAATATAATGTATAGTACTTGATATTTTGCATGCAACCTCAGCCTTTTACACGACACGTAGTAATCCGTACCTTGTTCTGAACTATCAAAGGAACTGTTTACGCAGATGAGTGGTACTTTTAGTTTATTATATTTTGCATACGTTCTATATCTATACGAGTTATTACACGCATACCACGATTTGAGTAATGTTAAATAGAATTGGCTACATTTATATCAAAAAACCCAATATGTTTAATAAAACGCAGAGCCGGGAGTGAATCTTTAAAAATTACTTATAAAAACTTTAAAACAGATAACGTTAAACTGTGAAAAATACTTGTTCTAAAAATATCTAAACGATGTTTACAAGTATTTCAATGGATGATTTGCGAATGCTATTATTCAGTGCCAAATGAAATATGACATCAATGACAGTATGAGTTTTCAGCCCCTGATAAAAAATTTCATGATTTAAATTACAAAATTATTATAGAATAAATGTATTTTTATTTAAATATAGTTAAAAAAAGATGAATTGAAAAGCTTACGTTGCATCGTGCAATTGGCATAAGTATTTTTAGTAAATTTGTAACTTACTTAAAATTAACCAGTACTTTCAAAGGGACATAATATAAATATTCACTACAGTCACAAAAAACTCGAAACGTACTTGAAACTACGGAACCTATCATTATTTAAATTATGTTCTTCAAGATTCTCCTGCAACTTTCATTATAATTTGGCATGAAACAGTAATAAATTATTATTATACTGAAAATTAAATATTATTTAAAGGTAATAATGCTTTCTTATAAGGTGTTTGTAATTTTTTTTTTTTTTTTTTTTTTTTTACTTAAATTGTTCATTTATTTTCTCTTGTAAAGTGGAAGAGAGTTCTGTTGGTATTCACTGTAACTGAATACATAAAAAATATGTAGGCCATATTTTTACTCAAATCTGTGAATACAGTTAAAAGTAATTTAGTAAGGAATTTTGATACTATGTCAGCTAGTCACTAATTTTAACTTACTTTAAATATTTACCCTACTATAAAGTGCCAGAAAGATATCTCCTAGTCATATTTAATAAAATAATTCACTTGCTAATCTTAACACGTTTAATCAAATATGTATGAAAGGATCTTAAAACATTTGTATATTGTATATAAAATAACTGTGAACTGACTCTTTCCGTATACCTAGAGTACTGAAAAAATTTAAACCATAAATTAAAAGTTCTTTATGTTTTCCTACAGAACATACGAAATTTATTTGCTGGTCAAAATAATCATAACTAAACAAGAAAATATACTCTTTGAAGGAATCCTTAAAGATTGAAATCATGTTAATTGTAAACGCGATATAATTAAAAAAGGAACTTTTTTAATGCTTTTTTTTGCTGTGGTTATCAATCGCTAAAACTAGGATGCAAACTGTTTTGGGTAATACATAGTTAGAGAAAAAACTTTGAATCGTAAATAACTAAAGTAACTCATATGTAAGTCCTTGTCGCGATCCTGATCTTTGCCACAGTACTTCTGGTGTAGATATTCTAAGTCCTGCGTGTTCAACAAGTTTGAACATCATACTAAACTACGAAAAGCGTACTGGTACTTGACAAGCTTTACCCATTGCACTTGTTCTTTGTCAAGCTTTTCCAACCTACCTATTAGCGTGTGATTTTAAAGTCTTTTTCAAAGAAAACTTGAATTTATCGAAAAACATTACATTATCTCACTTTTATTGTTTCGATGGAAATTAAAAAAAAAACATTGATATATTCACAGATGTGCATATTTCACCTGTTTGTTTTGTCCCCTCGCATGTTTGTTTACACCTCAACTACTTCTAGCACTCTTATTACTTGCTTATCTATGCATATACGTGATATAGAAACAAACATGATATAGCACTTTCCACATAAGCCTCAGAAATTGATAGATATTTTTCGTATTTTTTAGTAAATATTAGAAAGTATTAACACATAATTACTTCAAGCAAAATGTAATATAAAAGCCCAGCATTATTCAGTAATGAATAGTGTAATTTAATGAATGGGGTAGCGGAATAAACAAGGAAGGCTTAAAAAGTTGGTATTGACATCACGTTTTTAATATAGACAGCCTAAATATATGTTGTGGCTCCTTTATATTCATTTTGATCACATTCATTATGCAATGACTGGTGTTGTGATAGGTGGACATCATATGGGAGCTTCGATTAAAATACCAAAGCAAAATCTATTAGAAATTTTATATTTATTCCTAATCTGTCGTCTTGTTTATCACGAAAAAAGTAGAAAACAGCTGAGTGTGTAAATGTTTTTTCTAGATAAAAAATACATGATTGCCTGAATATTAAGCTACAGTAAATTCATTTTTTTTTATTTTTTACAAAAGAGTTATTCCCAATATATTTCATTTACCTAACAACACATTCATCACAATTATCAGAATTAATAATTAATCACTATATTTACCTACATCATTCTTCATATTATATTTAAATAATTATGTATTATACAAATCATATTTAAAGGAAGACATTATTAGGAACTGCTAGATACTTTGAAAATTCAAATATATTGTATACAAGTTGTCAAGAGGGCTTGTTTGTCAAGTCTCCAATTCTCTTTTCATGTTACATGATTCCGGATCTATTTATATACAATGAGAGTTTAAGTTGATTTGAAGACAATTATATATTAAAATATGAGTCACTAATAATTATATTATATGTTTGGTTAAAAATATAACAAAACTATATTGGAGATTAGGATATACACGCTGCATACAAATTAAAATATTCACTATAAGATATAACACTATATTTGGCTCCTTATATAACGTTTCCTTAAGGTATTATGACGTAAAATTGATTTCATGGATCCAAAGTTAAATACAACCCAAGTAAGGAAGGGAGAAGAAGATACAGTATAAACAATAAAATTAAACTTCTAACTAAAAACAAGTTTAAAAAATATCTAAATTGACATCTATAAAGTTATAATTAACATGTTTTGTGAAACATCTTAATCTGTGTCTTTCTCTAACGCACCCCAAAGCGTCACGTGACTGGAATAAATCGTCTCAAAGTACAGTATCTGTGACAGACTACAAATCACGTGACTTAAAAACTTCAACTTGACATAATTTATGCTCAAAGTTCTTCAAAGTCTTATAATTACTTGGAAAGATTTTTATTTTCAAAATATTTAAATGTTACATTTTTAAATAAGTTTAGTTTGGCTTATAGCGTCTGTTTGGATGTTTAAATAGTCTCCTGTAGTATACAAGTAAACCAATTTAGGAAATGTCTCAAAAGGTTTGTAAATTCAACCTTATGGAATGGTAAGAAAAGTGGTATCAAATGAAAATAAACTAATTTTTAGAATATTAAGTAAGCATCAGTAAGGCTTCGGCTATATTCCACCAAAGGCAAGGGTCCCCTAACATTTTTTTGCCCTATAAGATGGAATAATATCCTCTTCCTCAAAAATGTCATTAATTATTTTTAATTTCAGTGCTATTAGAGGTTTCTACATATCTGAGTTAACGTTAGAGCTTTTTTGGTTTACTGCAAGCTACTTGTTTCCATCTTTTCCAAGCCATAAGCCTCGTTGCTAATATTTTTTACTTTACTTTAAATTAGTACAAATTACCATACTCAATATGTTAACGTTCATAAATGAATAAAGACAGTTTTTGAATGATAGATCATATATAATAATTGAATGACTTATTTATTGATGGAATAAAAATTAATAATTTTGCAAGAGATTTAGAGCAGAATGAATTAGCTATTCTATAATAAGCTATAAAGACAGTAGAATTCTTATTGTATGAAAATATAAAACTTCTTGCTTCACAGTGATGCAATCTGTAGTGATCTGTTTTGTAAGGTCGTCGGAAATAATAATTTCCGAATATTAAATTGTTAAAAAATATAGTTTAATATCTTATGGGACAAAGCGACACAGTCAAGTTCTCCAAGGAACAATCCTCTTTCGCATTTCGAACTGCACAAGCCAATTATCAATCATCATCCGAGAGATAAAGATAGATATGTACAATGCCCGTGACAACGTTCTGCTGCTAAGATTACCAGTGCACCAGGAACAGCAGGAATTCAATTCTTTCCAGTAATCCATAGTTTTCATCATATTTATTGTATTTTAAATATGAGACTTGAAAAAATAAAATATGAATTTTTTATTCTTAGGAAGAAATTTCTGCATTTTGAAATATGTTTTCTTCAATAAACTATTACAATATAAGTTCAACCTCAATACTCGGATGTGACTCTGACAGCTGTCGGTGGTTCAAGAGTTAAAGTGATACTGAATATAAAACGTACGCTTAACATTTCGTAAAACAGAATAAAATTGACTTATTTTATAGTAACAAATTACAAGGAAGTGGATACCAGTAAATAAAGCTTAGTCATTTCTGCCTAGGAATAAATTATAAACAAAAACTGCTTCACCAGTAGTGTTCAGTATGTGAAACTGCAATACTGTCTTCAATTGTCTATAAAATGAAGATCAGAACCCAATTGATGTTATCAATAATTATAAAATGCGTTAATATTATTATTTGCAAGAAGTTCTCGACTTTTACGCAGGATTACTACTTAAGAACACAGCTCGCAGAAATTCGGTGAAAAAAGTGTTGTGTGTGGTAATAGTTTTATCGGAATACCCACTGCCATAATTTGTGTATTGTTCCAATAATCTTATTTAGCTGATAAAACACTACAGCCTATACATTTTAAACGTAGAATTAATTTTACAATTTCAAATATTTAGGTGTCTGATAATTACTATTAGGAACTTTCGAAATTATTATTAGGATATTAATATACAGGACATAATTACCAAAATAAAAAAAACACAAAATATATGTTGACAAATGTAAATGGACAACTGAATTATTTTAAGTCTCCTAATGAATAGGAAGTTTAATTCAATAGTAAAACTTTAATCCAATAATCTATGAAAAATATATATTGTTTTCTAAATTTACTGAACCTCATGATCAAAATATCATGATGAGGGTTGGTTAAACTCTGCACACAGATTCTCCAATATGTGCAGGTTTCGCCTTTGCACAGTGAAAAAAATACCTTATGCGCCAAAATAATCAATACTGACTTTGTAATGCATCGCATGTAAGTAAAAAACATTTTCAGGTGGTCTTATTACATGTTCTAAAGGCGTTTAAACAATTAATAAGATAAGGATTTTGGAGCATCGTGGTTAAAAAAGCAACATTCAATAATACATTTTGTTCAACTAAGAAATCAAAGATAGATAATAAAATATATTCTATTTAAATTTTTGCTGTTAAAATTATTTATTAAGATCATTTTCTTATTATTAAATAAGACTATGTAAGGGAAATGTATACAAAAACAATTTAACTCCAGATTCTGAAAAACTTTAAGGTTTTCTTAGTATAAACTATAATTACTTACAAAACATGAATAGCTAAGTTAACAGCTACTCAAAACTTTTTATTGCTTATAATTCATAAACAATCTAAACTAGCAAGCGCTTTTCCTTTGTTCCAGCAGTTGCTTATTTTAACGTTCCAGCATCTTTTAATTTTTGAAGTCCTGAGATTGCTTTTTTTTCGGATCGGAAATAGAGAAAATATCATTCCAAATAATCTTTCCAGTACGAGAAGCTTTCAAAGTAAATATTTTAAACTGCCAAAATTAAATAAATTCATTTACCATCATTCCTTTAAATACTTGGGTCCGAAAGTTTTTTTAATCAACTTCCGCTTCACATAAAAATTTAAACTAATGAATCATATGTGTCCCAGATGGCAATCAATTGGGTTAATTTCCAACAGGACATAGGGTACCTCTAAAGCCTCTTAGTAGAGCAGTTTATATTTATATTCCATACAAACACTATTTAAATTTTTACACAATTATGTTCTCTATAATTTAAATTATGTATTATACTTTTTAAATAGAATTACTTTAAATCAGGTGTTACAGCGGGCGGATAAAGACTATCAAATAATATTATACTGTTATGATTCCTATTTGTAATTTTTATATTTTTTAAAACACTGGTCACACAACTTGCCACAAGTGGCCACAGTTTAATTTCTCAAACGTATATATGTATGTATTGCCATGTTTTGTTATTAAGAGAAATAAAATTCATTTATTCATATTCATAATGGGCGCTTAATACATATATCTCGTTATAATTAGCTTTAGATAATTAGCGAATCTTTATAATTGCTTATATTGTTTATATGAATCTATTTACTCCGATTCAAATATTTATCAGGTTTATTAAATAATATATTCTGGTAAATAATATACATAAATAAGTTTGACAAGTTCAAATTCGATACTTTTTTATTTCATATTTGTGTGAACAAAGCATATCTAATACACGTATATAATACAAATAACATTTCGGCAATGCAATATAGGAACTATGGCAATAATAAGAGAATGTACCTCGTACCTCTCCCCCAGTTGATTGAGTTTCTGCATTCTCTACTTGCTTTTAGGATAGTGCTTTTCGGATATCTACCAAGTGCCTTTCCGGATATCTACCAAGTGTCTTTCCGGATATCTAACCAGAATCCTTCCGAATAAATTCCCACTTTAGCACCGTTTTAAACATTTCAAAGTATTTCTATATCAAGGTAGAGGTACGCCACAACACGTGACACGTAACAGCATTCGTAGAGGTTGTGCACAATGTATAAGTATAACTGATTTAATTCTCAAAGTTTCCTCCAGGAAAATACACACAGACAACCATAGAAAATATTAATTGACATAAAACTATGTTCATCCAAAATTCCATGATAGGACAGGCACCATCACAAGACATATTTCTGTTTATTATATAAACATTACGTTTCCTGCATAATTTAATTTGTACGGATGGAATCTGTCTTAACTTATCTTGCCGCCACATTGTAGACTCAAATTTAGGTTAAAAATTTAACGTGTAAAGTATTGTAACTTCATCTAACGTGGTTACATCAAATATAACTTGCACGTAAGATCAGTATTCACAACTTTGGGTGTCACCATTTTATTTAAGAATAACTTCTATTTAATGTATAATTTACGCATGATGTTCTAATAATAAAGAAGACATTTAAACTTGTATGCACATCGACCTATTCTTACATCTAAAATTTTCCATCGATTGTAGGGAAGTGGTGAAGAGCAATGGACAGGATTAAATATTTAATCTTATGCCATATGCCACTGTACAAATTATTTGCGTTTGTACGTTTACAAGTAAAGAAGATACCAGAACTGTTGAGGACTCTTCAGGACTAATTTATAGGTTGTTCCATTTTTAAGATATCGTGAGGATAGACAGAAGTTAAGAAAAGTGCTACGCTTCGCTAAAGGTAATCCAATTTTTCATTTTTAAAATAACACTCATGGAATATAATATGGCAATATAAGCTCTCAGAGCTGAACGTAATGGCTATCAAATCGTATTAAGTGTTCAAAGTGTCGCATTTTCCAGTATAAGACATAAGTAGACTACATGTTACATTTGAGTTTTATACCATGTGTGTTATATCAATATAAATTAATTTCAAGAATAAATTTATTTTATATTAACCATATAATAATATATAATATTTTATATAAACCTTATAACTTGTAAAAGGTTTTTGTTTTAAAACAAAAAAGAAACACATTCAATGAAGCCTTCTAATAACTTAAACCAAAGAAATTTTAAAGTTCTTACACGAGTTATCGTTTCTTGTATAGCATCAAACAGAAATTTCGTTACCTTTCTTATACCCTTTCATTTCAAAATGAACAAAAAGGGCTAAATGTCAAAAAATCAGAACATAAAGTACAATCATGTTTCTTCATGTTCTCTGTACGCCTCCGTAATGGAACTTGTGACGATTCTTGATTACAACTGCACTTATCTGTACGACAATTTTTACATCAAACGGTGAGTTATGCCATAAAACATTTTATGTTTATACATTATGAATGTTCTACTAAATAGTGCTACCTCTTGTAATAGAATATTTTAATTGGAAACCTTATTTTTAATGTAGTAGACGATTGCAGTATCTGTGTACTATCAGGAGTTTTTTGTAACGCGAGTGATGATTGTAATGGATATAATAACGAGTGTAGGTGTGGTGAAACAACAAGTAAAGACTTACATTTAAATACATTAATGCTTTGAATGTAATTGTGTTAAAATTTCAAATAACTTTCAGCTTGTTAACGAATTTATTTATTCTTTAATTTTTTAGTGTTTTCCTGGTTTACATACAACATTAAAACGTTAATATATAGTGTTCGTTAATACCAACCCAATTTTCCATAATTTTACTCGGTGTTGCCTATATATATATATATATATATATATATATATATATATAAATTAAGCTTTGTGAAAACTTTCTGCAATAGATCAGTTTGTTCTCGAGATACGTGCGGACAGACGGACAGACAGTATTTTATTTTGTACATTCCCTCGAGTAATGTATCTCATTTTCGCTTATTGAAATCAATTGGAATGATGATGAATGAAGTCCAGCAACTCGCAGAAACAAGCTGGTAATTTCGGTTCTATTTAAGAGGAGACACGAAGACATATTTCAAACTTATTTACTATTTTGCGAGTTTTAATGAAAAGATTGACATTTTTATCCTTGTAAAATAGGGCTACCGATGTTACAAACGCCGGAGCCACTTTAATCTTTATTTCTGATCATTATTGAGCCTATTAATGGCTGAAGAATTTGTATTTATATCTCGAGAGCAAACTGACTTATGACTTGTTTTGTAGAGCTTAATTCTTTATACGTAACATAGAAGTTGAATTATAATGCACGTTCTTACATGGGATTCACCTGATTGTCTGAACACATTTACATTATTTTCATGGTTGTCCAATATGACAACGAGGAAATCTTTACATATTTAATTTCCCAACAAATAGTATAAGTTTACGGGATTTAATATTTGACTTGTACCATGTTTATCCTTGAAAGATGTCTCTCAGGCATATTTAACCAAGTAATTCTCTGAGTATACTTTACAATTTTTATCAAATATGTATGGAAGGACCTAAAACATTTAGAGCCCCTTGGCTGAGGAAGTGGAAGGTCAGGATCAACACTCAGAAGACCGAGGCTATCTGCTTCACCAAAAACCCGCAGTATCCGGCCCAGCGCGAGAAGATTCACCTGCAGGGGGACCAACTAAGGTGGACCAAGTCTATTAAAATACTTGGAAGTCGTCCTCAACAGGACTCTAACGACTGGACTTGCCGCCAAAGGGAGGATCCGCCTTGGAATGGCCGCCCGTCAAGGGCTGTCGGCCCTACTGAGACCTCACTCCGGACTTCCCATCAACACGAAGCTGCTGCTGCTCCAAAAAACGATAGTCCGCCCCATCGTGACATACGCGGCTCCTGCCTGGTATCCACACACCTCCAAGACGACCAGGAAGGCACTAGAAGCCTTCCAGAACAGGACACTCCGCCAACTGACGAACGCACCATGGTTCGTCAGAAACACGGTCATCCTACCAACGACACTCCACTTCACTTCACTTCCAAACCTACTACACTACTTTTCACCGACCTAAATAAAACCACACACTCAACAATTCCCCACGACCCAACGCAAAAATAGCCCCTCTTGTGGCTGGACGTAGTCATTCTGCTTGTTGCAGAGACGCTACCACAGAAGGGACGCGAGTCCCAGCCTACCCGCTGCCTGCCTTATGATGTGAGGATCACAAGGAGGATAATTGTAAACAAATTCTCTCTGTACGTCATTGGTACTGAGAGGATGATAAACTACTAAGTATACTAATTTAGTTGAATTGTATCATAAATAAAATAAAATTTGGTTAAAATTTCTAAGTAATACTAAAATTTAACAAAATAACAATACCATATATAAATTTAATTTCCTATGGAACCCGAAAAGTATTACATACAAGCTGAATTACTCCAGTGTTTTATTGAAAACTAATTACCTCTAAAACAAGGATGTAAACTGATTTAGTTAATAGGAGTTAGAGTAAAAATAGCCATTATATCTAAATAATAAACATCACTCATCCTTGTGATTCCTCATACTGGCCCTGGACCTTCTTTACTAAATGGAAAATATCAATTAGTAAAACTCAAGCAGAATATAAAATAGCTTCAAAACGAAAATAATAACGGATATTACAGTTAAAATGTATATTCAGCAAAATTGGGCTTATCGAACTGTAACAGTGTATGTTATTTTAATGATACAGTTAGAAAGTATTAATTAACTCACTAATAATTAATAACTAAACTCACGCAGTACCGCTGTTACTGATCAGGCGCTTGGAGACTACAATTTACTTTTCCTTACTTATGTACCTACTTATATGATTTTTGTGGGGTGTCAACCCAACATTATATCTGAACTCATACAGATGCTTATGTGACTGACATTAATAGAAACATTAACGATGTGATAACCAAAAAAATAATTATAAATCACATAAGTGTTGTAATTTCGTACCTGTTGTACTGTTACGACCATGATCATGAAGGCATTAGGTTAAATTTTGTAGAATATGTTGATCATAGAAAAGTCTAGTTTGAGAAGATTTCAATTCTTCTAGTTTTATGATGATTGTCATATTTTTGTACGAGTGCTGTTTTTTATAAGTTTTTAAAATTATTTAAATTTATATTACTCTTAAGCAATTATTAAGACGTAATTCTCTTTAATGATAAAAAATAGTAACCCCGAATTGTAAACTCGTTGTACGTCATACTGTGGAAGGGGTTGACGTGAGTTGTACTATTCGACTATCTGGAGGACTATCAAAGGCGAGCTGATCACTCCGAGGTACTGCGGCCTGAGCGTGGCTGAGATGAAGCTTGTCACTCAGGGCCTCTCCCTAGACTTCGTAGCGGCTGAAACCTGTGGTGAGAGAATCACAATTGTCCGGCATATGTGAACCGTCTGGATTAGTAACCTCATGCGTACATCAGACCTTAATATTATGTAAGTGAAGGACAATGATAACGTCTTAATTAATTTGCGTAATACTCAAATTCGTTTTTTAGGCAAAGGCAACGTTTAGGTTACAGACGTTGTATATAAAAAATGTACTCGTCCAAAACTTAAAATTAGGTACTGAGGTTAAAATTGTGCTTTTTTAAAATAACGATGATAAGTTATGTAAGTCAAAGGCATTACAAATATTTTCCTAATAATTTATAAAGATCACCATGGACAAATGGTTTGATCAAACTATAACTAAAACAGTTCGTAGTCATGCTTAGGATATTCATATCCGCACTTTGAAAAAGAAATCTCAATTAGATATATTCACATAAATAACTGAATTTTACTAATAACTTAAAAGTAATTAAAAAGAAGGAGATTAAAAGTAAATTTGGAGAAAATCTGAAACAATATAATCTATCACTTGAAGCGTGTACCTGTACACCCCACAAAATGTTTATAAATATTGCAAAAATATTCTGCCGATATGTCATTCCCTTTTCTTCATACCTATCAGTTTATTTATGTACTAAATGTTTTTTTTTGCTGTATTATCAACTAATATACTTTTATAAATAATGAAGGCGGAGGGAAAATAACTCTCCCTACAGATAAGTAAAACTGTATCTAATGCAGTAGAATTTGTCACTTAATAAAACTAATTTTATTATTATTTTGTTCAAATTTCTTTAAGATGTTTTTCATATTAACAGAATGTACAAAACACATTTCTTACATGGAACGTCAGGCCTTTTTATAGGGCAGAATTTCTGCAATTATTATAATTTGCACAAAAAACCTTAAAATATTATAAATATTTAGCTTATGAAGATTTATTTTTGCATCGTATACCTTAATTTTAACTGGGTATGGTAAACCTTTTTATTTATATCAAGTTAATATTGTTCCGTTTATTTATATGGAGTGAGTATTATGTTAGCCATTGGGACCAGGAGTCATATTGATACCATACTTATATTATAAATCTAAGGTACATTCTCACAGAATCTAAATACCGTATACCAAACGCTAATAAAGAATGGCTTGAATGTATGGAAGGTCACATATCTGAAAGTATCTAAAAGTATATCTAAAAGTATATCTAAAAGTATATCTGAGCTAAATCAATATTGTCTATGTCAGTATGTGAATAAATGAATAATTCAAGTTATTAAAAGAACACCCTTTACATTCCTTTCCTTCATTGTTTTGTAATCGGTGCCATACTAATGTGGTCCTCTCAATGGAACTTAAGTGTGGAATTCAAAAAGTAAGTATAATACCTACAAGTAGTAATAGGGCAATGCGAAGCTAATCACGTATTTACTGTTTCTTCTTTCAGGTAACAAAGGCACATTGTGAGTTAAATCCATTTATTATTTTATTACTAAATATGAATTTCTTAGAATGGCTTCAAAGAATTGAAATCTACAAAGAGTAAAATTCCTCAAAGTGTATTTAAGGCAATTTAGGGCGTATTTTATGAAGTCAAATATTGTACAATTAAGTAAAATTCTATTAACTGTTTCCTTACAGAAACTTCTTCAACAAAGTAATTTAATTCACAAAAATGGGAGGAGGTATTATTGAAACGAAATGTTATAACTCTGGCCTTCATAGGAAAGGATTTAAGAGAAATAAAGTAAAGGTCGACATGTGTATAAAATACTAGTACTTAAGACTATCCAACAAATTAATTTGGTTTCTAGACTTTGAAAAACGAAAAGAATTCTCTGTGCACTGGCTCTACTGCTTTACATGTTTAATGCTATCAAGGCGTAATTAAAATAACTGAAGCAAGGACGTTTTGAGCCTTAAACAAGAATGTTTGTTTCTAATCTATTATTTATTATATAATAATAATCAACAACAAGTATAGATTTTTTCAACTCTTTACAAAACAGGCATAATTATCCCCACCGTAATCAAAGGAAAGAAACAGAATAAAGCATAATTTTATCAGCATCTATATCGTTTGGCAAATAAATTTAAGTTCTTAATAATATAATATTTACAAAACAAGAATGGACTCCTAATTATATCATTAATAACTACAAAATTCTATTTACATTATAAACGAGGCTTATAATAGATATGAGATTTTCTAGTGGTTGGTGCTAGGATTAATAATCGGTAAAAGTAGGGTGTAAACTGTTTTGGGTGGCAGGAGGTAGTAAGAGCGGAAATTGTTATTTCTTAATAATAAAAGAAACTTATCTATGTAGATCCTGGTCCTGCTCCTCGCCATCACATGATGTTCCTGGTGGTGGTTCTTCGACTTACTGTGAGTTGAACTTCGACTTACTGTGAGTTGAACCACTATCGAACAAGAAAACTGAACCATCCAACAAAATTTAAATACCTAAAACAATTTTCCTTCTTGTTTCCATGGAAATCTACAATTTTAATAAGCTTTACTTTTGGGTATGTTTGACATGTTTTTATTCGTTAAAGAGCTGTTCGCATGTATTAAAAGAACCTGCATGTGAAACTAATTCGTGACTGAAAATGGTTGAGAGCTTTCATAAGCTATGGAATCCTAGATATTGGAAGACTGTAGAGGTAGGAACCTCTGTAGAAGATAATGTGGTATAATTATTCGTAGTTTTAAACTGCCGATTTGGGGATCTTGGCTCTCATAGTTTGAGAGCTTTCTGAGTCTATGTGTTTTGACACGATGGCTTTACCCACAAGCTGGTTCTTTCAAATTTTCAAAGTACTTCATAAATAATATTTTCAGAGATTTTTATATACTATTAATAAAAAGGTGAAATTTGATATTGGATCTCCAGAGATCAATTTGTCACAGAAGCTGTTAAGGGAATGTGTCAAAGGCTAAGATACTCAGAACCAAAGGTTCACAATGCTTGCAAAGAATATGTCATTCCACAGTTAAAGGGATTTGCAGAGGGGCGATCGTACAGTGTTTAGGCCATCCCTGTTAATAATGGTGCAAAAGATGAAGGCTTCTAGAAAAATTGAAACGGGGTGAAATCTAAATGCCAATTGGCCCAGAAAATTTAGTTATATTTCACAGACATCTCACATTAAGTTACTTATAATACCTACTTGATATTTACATGTAAATAATAATAGTTTATAATCCAATAAATCTTGTTTTAATTTTCTCTTAACTTGCCTAAATTCGTTTCACTGGCTGGATGTCTAATAATTTGAACAATTTCGAACAATTCCACCTGAGTAAAGTTACACCATATCTAATCAATAATAATTAAAACTGGTAAGAAAGTTCTATTTGAAATATTTCTGCCAAAATAAGTGTGAACCCCTTACCACAAGACCGCTACTGAGTATCCTCGTGTTAAAGGCTCATCACTTTAAAAGTGGTGGCGGGAGTGACGTTGGTAAATTTCACGGTAACCTAGAGCTTCGTTATCACAGTGTCATTGGTTAAACCTGAAGTTTTAAAATAGTATAACTTAAAATATGTTATCTAATTTTGTTTCCAAAATCAGTATGTATGTAAATGTCGAAGTTGTATAACATTATCTCAAAGAATTAATTACTCGGTAATAACACAGGAGGTGAGAGTTAATTTTCATTGTATACAGAAACAAAGTGATTTTTATTAAAGTTTATAGTGAAATTTTCTGTAATAAATAAATAAAACATTTTCTTCACTAGTTGTGATGGAGGTCAAAATGAGAAGGTTATCAGAAGGGTTTAAAACATGAAAATTATTATATTGTAATAACACATTAGCTTAAAGCATTTAAATTCACCCTATAGATACGAAAACGTTTTATCGGCAAACAGGTAACCATAGTCAATGGGAGTAAAATGGGGAACACACCGTAAAATTCCTCATTAGAAGTCACAGTTATTAGTTATATACCAGTCTCACTAAAACGTTACCGTTCCATACACATAGAGGTGTATATTCTAAGCTTTAGAACTAATACCCTTTTTATGATTTTATTCCTATAGTTAAATATGCAAGATATAACATTATGATGACGTTTTTTTATAGCAATGAAAGGAGAATAAATTATAACCCACATAAACATAGGTACCGTTTTACTAATACTATACCAATATTCTTGGGGATAAGAGAGAATTTGGTTAGTTTACCATTTGATGAATACAAACTTCCTAATTAAAGGAGTAACACTCCAAATTGTCTTTTAGCAATTCCCATTTGTTAAAATAATTGGTTATTTTATATCTTTTAATAATATTATTTTTAAATTTACTTTATATGTCCAAATAGGTTTCTGCTTTTATTACTACTCTGCGATTGTTGAAATAATACTTACGATTGTGTATTAATTAAACAATAAACCTATATAAACTATCCATAAGACGAACGCTAAAATAGAACAAATATGCATAGTATAAGTGGCTCTCAATTCAGTCAAAGATACCGCATTTCTTTAGGCACCAAAGATGTTTGTTTGAGCGCCTTTATACGAATAAGTATAATTCACTTTAGCAGTTGATAGGAATTTAACCGTATGATCGTTCTTACTCAAAGGGTTTTGGAGTTTACCTTTTGATTCTTTTAATAAATTTTTTTGATAACGATAAATGTTATTTGTTTGAATGTAATTTTAAAATTACTATTTGATCTTAAGAAAACCAAACAATGCTTATTGAATGTCTAACATAAAACGATTCTACAGCCCTTGAGTTAATATTTATTATTATCTAATAAATCAATAAAGCTTTAATAATTATCAACGTAAAACATATAATCAATGTAGCTTCGGATCTATCAATAATCAATAATGCCAAACATACGAAAGGTAATGTTAAATACTGGAATGTGTCGAAATATATATTTAGGCGTCAATACCCACACGTCAACTTTCTTTATGACATGAAAAAATTGTGATTGCCTTCACCTTTAGACCTTTTAATAGTATGATTAATGTGTAAACGTGATTTACCACCCTCACTGATAAACACTTAAGTAATTATATAATTCTTCTAAAATTATAAAAGGTCTTGATTTACGACTGGTTTTTTTGAAAGTTCGAACTAACTTACAGTCTAAATCTCTCTTGACTATTGCATTTCAATATTTTTTTTCTATTTGCCTTAAAAATAGAAACCAGAATAATTAGCGTAAAAAACTTAAATTAAAAAACTTAAATTTACATTTTTTTAACCTATAATAATAAAATGTATGTATGTAAATAAACAGTATTTACAGAAAATATATAGGATAAAGATAATTTACAATGTGTGACTCATATTGCATGTAAACAAAGAGAAAGAGCAATTTATAGTTAACAGAACGCTACTGTATATCAAAAGAGACAAACCAAGTACGATTCCTCTAAGGTGAGTCTAGAATCTGTTCGGAGAATTCTAACATAATGTAAGTCATGTGAAGCAAAAAGTAAATTAAATTAAAAACACATGCAAATTTTAGTATTAAGTATAGACATAATATAAAAATGTTTAATAGTTTAATTAAGCTTTATCTAATGAATGGAATTTTGTATTTATAACATAATCTACTTAAAAAACAAAACCAAACAAAAAGAAGAGTGGTTCAGGAGTTTAATAAAACAATAACAATTGCAAGAAATACACTAAATTTTTCTAAATAAGAATAAAAAAACATACAGCGCCAAACAAAATACAATAAGTTAATAACAATTATTGATACAGAAAAACTAACAGACTATAAATATAATTTATAAAAGTAGAACATGTGCATGTGATAACGGGACATAACTAATTACTGACAAAAAACTTCTATATTTTAAACATTGAATTTTCAATACCATTGACTATAAACAAAGAGAGATTTACCAAACGAATGAATGATTGTGTGAATTATTACATTTTACATAATTTGGAATACGGTTTAAACATTCGTGGTCCTACAAAATTTATTTTTGTAGTAACAATAAAATTGGTACACACTTTTCTATTACTTCTGCCAGCAAAAATAATCGCCAAAATTTTTGACCGGAGTATGCACAGTTGACCGAAACATTTTTAAAATTATATTACAGAATATTAGTTACCTGACATTTCAAAGCTTTACTTGCAAACATCCTGAACTTCGCTAAAATTGAACTAAACCAGAAATATGCAATGACTGATATTGAAACCATGCACTAATTTATCAGTATTGACTAAATAGTAAATTTGCTAAACATTAGTGTATCGTTAAAATGGGCTCACTGAAAAAAGATATGGTTAATAATGTTATATATTTAACAGTTTTATGAGATGCAGCAAAACTCCTTTGCACTGTTTTAGTAAATGCATTAATGTAAAAAACGTTCTTATAAGTCTCTGTCACTGCATAAATCCATATTAAAATACAGTTTATTGGCAGTCCTAAGTTTTTAATCTTATCAAAAATTAGGTAATACAGTTCCGTCTACAGTAACGTCACTCAGAGATATAAAATTTATCAAATTTTGGTAATGAAACATCAAATTAAATTTGTTTAGTTTAAGTCTATGTTTCTTAGTCCAGTCCACCTAATTGTTGCTTATCCCAAGACCTAATAAATAAAGTGATTGACTTAGAATATGACGTAATAAAGCAAACAAATTAAAAGTCTCTAGTGAGTTTCAAATATATTTGAACTTTTATATTCATTTAATGTATTAAAAGTGAGTACTAACATTTTCTGGTAATGGTTTAGATAAACAGGTTGCCCTGTCGATTTAGGAGTTATAAGCAGAGAAATGCATTATTGTCGACAAAGTCTCATTTATTTAGAAGCAGAATTTTAATTTATTATTTGTTACAGTAAGAATTTTAAATATGTAAAGTTAACAATTAAATATAATTTTGCATCGCCCTTACTTATCACTTCAATTGGATATTTATATATCTATTCTACAAAAGAAGAGAGCTCTAGTGTAGGTTTTAGTAACCAACCGAACGAATACGAAGGTATTAGGATATATCTTGCTTGCAAAAATTTATGACACTGTATTTATAGTTATTGAGTTTTAGCAATTTAACCCTTTGCGGTCGGTCGTCGACTATAAGTCGACCGCGGCAGTTTCGCTGAACGCTCGCATGTCGACAATAGGTCGACCGGATAATGTCACTGCTTGTTTGTCCATTTCTAACCTATTGCTGTTTGGTATTTGAGTTATTCGGTACTTTGTACTTCTATTTTGGGTTACGTGAATGCTACGACGATCTTTATTCACGATTTAGGAGGCATTGAAAGTGAAAATAGAAGACAACTGACGTTCTGCACTTGCGGCCGTGTTTACAAATATGGCTGGTCCAAGTACAAGTTTTACTGACGATGACGAAATATTAGATGAATTAGATGATTGTGATAGTATTTTTAGTGAAATTAGTATCCAAAATGAAAAAACAGATTATTGAAGAAGACCGTGTATAGTGATTGTTTAGTTGAATCATAGTGAAAATTCTTCTGAAAACCATTGTGGTAAATGACGGTAACCTAGTCGCCGGTAACCTAGACGACGAAAGTGATGTGTTGTTTAGATTGGAAACTATGGTAATGATGGGGAAAGAAATTTGATCAATTCGTGGATAATGTGATAGAATGTAGGACAAGGAGATGCAAATAATAGAGTTAGGCCTAGGCTACAAATTAGTAGACTAAGAGGAAGAGCTAGACATGTTGCCCAATGTAGGCCTAGGGCTGGGACTAAGGCAAAATTATAATATATATATAAATATATGTATATAGTATTATATAATGAATAACATGTATCTGATGAGATCCTAGTGCCTTTTCACCTGTATTCATGTAATTTTGGTTTATTACATATGTATAAAAAAAATAAACATTATGTTTTTATATTTTTATTACTTCTTTTTTATATTTTTTAAATGTTACTTAAAGTTATAAAAAAATACTATAAAATAATGTAAACATTCTTTTTAGGTTATTTACATTGATATATAAAAAGAAAAAAA